>NC_032027.1:15920373-15938993 GCF_001865875.1 Lupinus angustifolius | reverse complement strand
GGCTTAAGAGACTAGCATCTAGGTTCACCTAACCTATACTCACTTACTACGGCACACATCCCAGACTACTTCGATTATAGACTCAATTTACATCCTAGTCTAGACATGACCAAATGAGCATAAGGCCTATTGATTGTTGAGCCAACTTCAGGCTTTGTTAAAACCTTGTCTTCATCAAAACATAGGCAAAGACATGCTAGTGCTATTCTTTACACTTTGCACTTTCATTGATATCTTATTATGTTATTCATGGAGTTGAGTTTATGTTTGTTTTCTTTAAATATTTTGTAAGTCATGACTAAAGGGGATGATAATGAAATCATATGAACTTTTGTGTAGTTTTTTACTTATGTAAAACATAAAATTTCTTCCTTGTTCTTAGACGGAGAAACTATATCTTTGGACAAGGTTAGATGAATTTATTTGCTTTAGAAATATTAGAAATTATTGTTAGTATTTGAATGTGTTTAAATGTCGTGATTTGAACATCAAAGGAACCTTTATTGTTTTTAAGAAAAGTTTATGTCTATTCTTGAAAGTTCAAAATGTTTATGAGTTTTTGTTGAAAACATTTCATTTTTAAAAGGTATTATGTGTAAAAGGTTGTTTAGCATATGTTATTCTTTGATTTCCAAGTTAAAGTAATGATTTGGGATAAATATGATTTATTAAAGTCTCGACTTCATAAACTTAAAGTGTTATCAAGTTTTGGATAGTAAAGTAGTCAAAGTGTTAACTTATGATTTATAGTTCATGACTATGAAATCAACACCTATTAACCCTTGAGGTTATCCTAAAATTTGGATGTGTTGAGATGATCATGAAATTAGTTGTGTCTTCTTTAGTAGCACACTTTAAATGAGGAGATTGACCTAAAAAGTCTTAACTTTATAAACCTAAAGTGTTATGAAGTCTTAGATAGAAAAATGATTAAAAGTGTTGATCTTGGTTAAGTTAGCTTACTTATTTAAAAATATTGATTTTGTTTAAGTTGGCTTACTTTAAAATGGTAAGTCTGGCTTAATAATCTTACTTCAAAATGTTAATCTTAATAAAAATGTTTTACTTGCAAAAGATAAGTTTTAGGAATAGTTATCATTACCGGAAAATTGTAATGAAGAGGAAATACATGTGTAGAAAAGTTCTGTCTAAGGAAAGACTTGGTATTTAAGTGTGTCTTTACGATCCACCAGTCTTTCTTGGGAACTAACCTGGTGTATATCCATAGATTATGACATAATTCCGATATAATATTTGTTAAAACTTTACTTTTGAAAACGTCGTTGTGTTGTAAGACTTTCAATGATAAATCATGATTCAAGAAAACCTAACCTAGAATCGGATGGATAAAAGCGATTAAGTTCATTTTAGATCGGAAGTTTTATTTTCGCCTAAGATGCATAAGAATAATAATTATCAAAGTGACCTAATTAGCGTTACTTTGATTTTGGCGTGATGAAGAGTTTGAGAAGAGACCCGACGAATTAATCTCACCTACAATCGAGGAAACAATCTGCATGACACACTCAGGTGAGGCAGAAAACATCGTGACACAGTGGTGTCCGAATATGCTTCAGGACCTCCAAACTTCCTCACAAGTTTGGAGTTGTCTTGGGTATTAAGAAAGCTTGTACTTAATCAATTGTCTGTTTTGTTTGGATTAAGAAATCTTGTACTTAATAAATTGTCTCACTTGAGCGAGAAGTGTCCACAGAAAACGGGTTTTCTCGCTTGGGCGAGACAGCTCTCGCCTGAGCTGAAATATGCACAAAGAAAACTGGTTGTTTTCTTGCTTAAGCGAGACAGCTCTCGCTTGAGCCACAAGTGCTTTATAAAAATGGTGATCCCCTCGCTTGAGTAAGACAACTCTTGCTTGAGCGAGAGGGCCCCATAAAGACAAGACTTCTTAAGTCGTGTGAAAGATAACTCTCACATGTGCGAGAGTCTAATGGCATTTTTGCCATCAAGAATTCATCCACTTCCAATCCTATTCAATAAAACCAAAAATACCTTTAATTGGAGATAATGTTCTTTCAATAAGTAAATGTTGTAAAGATAAATAATTATATGAAATTCTTGGAAATGATTCAAAGAAGAGTTGCCATATCTAAGGTGATGTATGTAAAGAATTGCATGGTGAAGGACGAGGCCCACAAGTGTTATACTATGCCCCTGCAACGAGATCGTCAGATTGTAAGAGGCTTGGCTTGAGAGTCGGCTAGGGTGATTTAGTGATGGTTCGTAGTGGTGCTGAGAAGTATTATATGCCCATGCAACGAGATCATCTGACCGTAAGAGGCTTGGCTTGAGAGCCGTCCAGGGTGATTCAGTGATGGTTCGTATTGGTGCTGAGGTTTATTATCTGTGGTTTAAATGCTAAGATCGGGTCCCACTAGAAGCATTCCCGATGGGAGATGTCTTAGGATGGGGAGATTGTTATAAAAGATGGATTAAAATATTTAATTTGCTAACTTCGGTTAGTGTGCATATTCATTGTGAATAATGAAGTAGTGGAGAGGAAATTTACGGGAGACGAACGAGCCCCGAGATGTTGAGAGGGACGGCGATGGCGATGATTCGTTAACAAAGTCTTGAGGGAGAGTCTAGGTGAGACGAGGCCCGTGTATTCCTGGATGAGGTATTTTGTTGGATCGGACAATGGTCACAACGCAAACTAGACGATCTCTGACAACGCCTTTCTGCAATCACAATTGATGAGAGGGATACCCAAAAAGTGTTTGATACGACACCGTCCTAAAGTGGACAGTTCCGTTGGAACATATCGATCATATATATATATATATCTTTGCGAGGAATATGTTTTGGTGCGATCAAATCGGCTTGTTATGGGACCTATACTATCGGTTATTTCTGAATAGTTATAAGGAGGATAATGGTGTAAGGATGGTGGACATATGCATAGCATGTATACATGGAATTTATCAATATTGATTCTAAAATCATAAGTTTTATACTTCATTCATCATTAATACATGCGTGTATGATCATATGATATATCTGTACTTGTTGTTGTCTTGGGGTGATATTATGTGATGTCAATGATAAGTTTTTCATTAGATGTTTTACTCACTCTCTTTCTTTCTGGTGTACTCGTATACATCCATGTTTAGATTGACAAATCAATGATGTTTAGGGGCTACTGCTTTACCATGTCCTAGGAGGGGGCATGGGGCGTTGAAGGAAACATATACACCTACACTGGTCCCTACGACCTAGAATTGGATCTCGAATGTGATGGCTCTGTGTTGCATCTCTTGACACATTACGCAGTTCGGGAAGCATCATTCACCCTACTAGAGCGAAGGTCCATACCTGCCCGTCCATCCACACTAGCTGAGGTACGAGGTATATTGGAGCAGGCATGGCTACTTCATCGGGGCCTAGGGGGTACACCCAAGACCCTTCGATGGATTGGGCAGCAGATGAGGTGGTGGAGGACGAGGACGATGACTGTGTAGAGTAAATTTGCATAGAGGATTCGGTGGAGGTTATAGAGATCTCTTCAAACTCGAAGATCGAGGAAGACCCGCGTGAGGTTTCCAGTGCACCACCGGTCTAGGAGCTCCTTTCTTTCTTTTGATAGGGAACCTGTGTAGGGTACTTTTGTAATGTCAACGCCCTCAGTATTATTGTATTATTATTTGTATTTTTAGTCTTTGTTAGGGGCGAAGAATAGACTCCGCCTTGTATTTTGTAAACCATGATGTACGTATTACAAATTCAAGAATTGATTAATGAGAAGTATTCAGAAAAGAATTGTGTTTCGTTCAATTACATTTTAAGTATTTTCACGCCCCGATTTTCGGCTGCACAACCTCATTAGAGTCGCCACTACATTTTTTCTAGTAAAAAATGTAGAAAAATCTTTGGACCCAATCACATTGGGCCTTGGGGTTTAATATCCAGGTTCGGAAGTCGATTACACACTAGGGAAGATATTAGCACCCCAGTTGTCTGTTTGAACGATATCCTAGTATATTGCATGGATTATTAATTGTGTTATCATTATATTTGTACCAACAAAAAAACTTTATTTTATTATTATGTCTGACAAGAGTGATCTTGGTTCTACATATCTCATTTTGGGAATCAAGACTACGTAGTTCTTTGGGTAGAAAAAAGTTTGTTGGTTAGGTTTATTTTATTTCGTAAAAATAGTAACATTTAAATTATTCTAAAAGAAAAAATATATGAGCGAAGCATAGTCCTTACGTCCAATATCGTATCTCATATTAAAACTTGATTAGAAAATCCCCAATTTTGTTTGCTATTTTAAAAAATCTTTTTTGAATGTAGAAATATAATTAATCCTATTAATTTTAAGAAGGTGAAGTGTAGCCCTTACGTCCAACACTGCAATATACCTTAAAATTAGAATTAACATATTTCACATAGTCTTTTATTAAACGATTCTTATTTTTATGCAATTATAAGAAAAATGAGATTTTGAAATAAATTAACAAATAATCCAATCGCATACTTTATTTATTTTTATAGTAAACGTATTAATATTATTATTATGATAATTATTAATGGAAGGACGTAAATAGATAAAATCAAAATTCAAGGGGTGAGATTGTGTACATGTATTGACTCCAAGGCTGAAGATGGTGCCAAATTGGATTTCAACAAATTATATTGGCCTAATGTCTGTTATGTTGAAACTAGATTCCAAAATAGGTTTGCAATCAAAACCTTTTGAGGGAGTGAGAAAACAAAGAAGCTTTGGAGTGTTGGAGATTATGTTTTTTTTATGGTTTTTAGCTGGTGTCCTCTTTTGTGTGTTGTGTGGAAGATTTTTGGATTATCGTGGATGGTATGGGTACTTTTGGATGTTGAGCGTTTGAATGAATTTTCTTGAATGATTTTTGGGTTATTGTGTATAGGAGATTTTGAGGTTGTTGAGGATGATATATTTTTGGGATTGTGGATCTCTTAGGTTTTTGTTGGATGATTATGTGTGAAAGATAATGTCTAGAGAAGGAAAAATGATTGAAGAATGAATTTTTTGATTGAGAGGATTGTTGAGGATTCTTGGAAATAGATGATGGATGAAACACTTTTTTTTGGATGAGATTTTATGGCTCCCTGATTTCCTGTCTCATATGCCTATTTAAAGTTGAATTTTGACACATGCTTGAAAATCAAATCAAATCCCCTCATAACTTCAAGAGAAAGTTAAGGAGATTCTGATTTTTGCTTTTAATTAAAATTCGAAAATTTGATTTATGTTATTACGATTTTTAAAATTCAAATTTAATAAAAGTCATAAATTCAAATTTAAATCATTTTTATTTTGGAACACGTAAAATATGTTATTTTTTTATAGAAACCCAAAATGTTTATCTTATTGTTATTATTTTTTTAAAATATATTTTGGGCCGAACAAAATTGGGTGTTCATAACTGCCCCTCTTTACTTGTTGCTTATTGTATAGCACACAAACTGAGGTTTGAGTGCTGTCATGATAAGCAACTAGGAAAGAAATGGACGCTAATTTTGTTGAGGTACAAAAGATTTTTTGTTCGTGAGATAAGGTGTGATGTACAAAAAACTTTTTGTTCGAGGTTGTCAAGCACGGGGTCCTCAACATTACAATTTGAGGTCGACAAGCATAGGGTCCTCGAAGGCACAATTTGCGGTCATCAAGCACGGGTCCCTCAAATTTTAAAAGGTCAGGTACGGAGCCTAGAAAGATTGAATTCGAGGTCGTTAAAAACGGGGTCCTCGAAGGCACAATTTCAGGTTGTCAAGCACGGGGCCCTCTAATTTTAAAAGGTCAGATATAGAGCCTGGAAATATTGAATTCGAGGTTGTCAAGCACAGGGTCCTCGAAGGCACAATTTGAGGTCCTCAAGCACAGGGCCCTCAAAATTTAAAAGGTCAGGCATGGAGCCTAGAAAGATTGACTTCGAGGTCGTCAAGCACGGGGTCCTCGAAGGCACAATTTGAGGTCGTCAAGCACGGGGCCCTCAAATTTTAAAAGGTCAAGCACAGATCCCGGAATGATTAACTTCGAAGTCGTCAAGCACGAGGTCCTCGAAGGCACAATTTGAGGTCGTCAAGCACGAGGCCCTCAAATTTTAAAAGGTCAAGCACAAAGCCTTTGAAGATTGACTTCGAGGTCATCAAGCACGGGGTCCTCGAAGGCACAATTTGAGGTCGTCAAGCACGAGGCCCTCAAATTTTAAAAGGTCAAGCACAAAGCCTTTGAAGATTGACTTCGAGGTCATCAAGCACGGGGTCCTCGAAGGCACAATTTGAGGTCGTCAAGCACGAGGCCCTCAAATTTTAAAAGGTCGGGAACAGAGCGTGGAAAGGTGAACTTCGAGGTCGTCGAGCATGGGGTCCTCGAAGGCACAAATTTGAGGTTGTCAAGCACGGGCCCCTCAAATTTTAAAAGGTCAGGCAGAGAGCCTCAAAAGGTTGACTTCGAGGTTGTTAAGCATGGGGTCCTCGAAGGCACAATTTGAGGTCGTCAAACACGGGGTCCTCGAAGGCACAGTTTGAGGTCATCAAGCACGGGGCCCTCAAATTTTAAAAGGTCAAGCAGGGAGCCTGGGAAGATTGACTTTGAAGTCGTCAAGCACAGGATCCTCGAAGGCACAATTTAAGATCGTCAAGCACGAGGCCCTCAAATTTTAAAAGGTCAGGCACAAAGCCTAGAAAGGTTGATTTCGAGATCTTCAAGCACGGGTTCCTCGAAGGCACAATTTGTGGTCATCAAGCACGAAGCCTGGAAAGATTGACTTCGAGGTCGTCAAGCACAGGTTCCTCGAAGGCACAATTTGAGGTCGTCAAGCACGGGGCCCTCAAATTTTAAAAGGTCAGGCACAGGTCCTGGAAAGATTAACTTTGAGGTCGTCTAGCACGGGGTCCTCGAAGGCACAATTTGAGGTCGTCAAGCACGGGACCCTCAAATTTGAAAAGGTCAGGCACGTAGCCTGGAAAGATTGACTTGGAGGTCGTCAAGCTTGGGGTCCTCGAAGACACAATTTGAGGTGGTCAAGCACGGGGCCCTCAATTATAAAAGTTTAGGCATAGAGCCTGGAAAGATTGACTTCGAGGTTGTCAAGCACGGGGTCCTTAAAAGTACAATTTGAAATGGTTCGGATGAATAGTATAATGGTATGATTGTTTGGGATATGTGTGCATGGAGTTCATGTTGATGTTTGTACTGTAATGATTAATGTATGAATTTGACTATGCATTGATTGACTTAAGTGTGCATAACGATGCTTTTGATGCATGAGAGGTGGTTGATGTTTAACATTAGAAAATTAGCGGTTTCGGGGTGTCCTTGTTTGAATGTTTGTGTATGCATGAATCTTATGTTGATATTTTTATGATTAAAGTGAGTATGTATTGACTTGAATATTAATATGATTTGATATATGTATGTCTTGTATATGCATTGTTTGTATGTCATGTATATGCTTTGTTTCATGTTATTAATGAAAATATGCATTCACTTGAATATTGATGTGATTTAATGTATGTATGTCATATATATACATTGTTTGATCCTATTATTTTTTATGTATATGCATTGTTTGATGCTATCATGTCATGTATATGCATTGTTTGTTTAATGTGAATATGCAATGTTTGATGCTATTATGTGAGTACTTGTTTTGTGTCATGTATGATATATATATTATATGCCTTTTGAATGTAATGGAATTAGAGGTAAGACTGATGCATGAATGTTCTAATGTATTATTCATTATTTAATTTTATATTTTTCGGATGAATCTCATAAACTTTTGCAGACTCGACTGAAGCGACCCTTGATGCATGTTGTTGTTTGGTATCAAAACTTTTCACCCATCAAAATTTGCCTAAGTTTTGCTGAAAATGCCTTTCTCTTAAGGTGGTCCATAAAATTACCTTAGTATAATCTTGATGATAGGGACTAAACTCAGTCATACTGCCCTAGTGTAAGTTGGCTGAGGAATTCTTTCCAAAGCTTTGATATTTTTGTAGCAACAAAGACCGCCCAGTACGCCTATATTGACATCTTGTCTTCATTTGTTTGGTTATTATTCATAAACTGCCACAATTTGGATGATCAATGATGTGTAGCAACAAGATTTCGCCTTACGGGTGTTCATTTAATTTTCCCTAATTTTTGCCTATAATACCTTATGTAGGCATCTGCCGGGATTTCTCTCATTTTATTATGATCATAAGTCACCTTTGGAGGTTTTTGACTTAGAACTATTCTCCTTTTCCTAGGTTGTCCATATGGATTTTCAACCTAACACTCTTTTTTTTTTTTTTGCTTTTTTTTTCTTTTGTGAACACCCTAAAATATGGTTATTTGAGTTGATATGTAGCAAAAGACTTGTATGAGTCCTTGTTGAAGTTGCTCTTGAAGATGATAACTTAAGATCTTCCTCTTCTTGGTTGAGAGATTCTAACTTTTTGTGATGGAATTAACTTATAGAGCCGTGGGAAGCCACTTCATCATTGCCCTAGTTTTGAGTTTATTATAACTTTCTAATAACAAACGAGATCATTCAAAAAATGCCACAATTTTGGGCTTCTAATAATATTCCATCAAACAATGGGATCAACTCAAAATCTACCCCAGCTTGAGAGGTTCTCACTTTTCCTTTTCTTACTCCTTATTTCATGAGTAACTCTTTAAAATGAAATACTAAAACAATGGTCATACAAACTTTGCAAGTGTTTGGGCTATGAGTGGTGATATGGTAGTGATGATAAAATTTAATTTGGTTTTGGCTTCAGTAGATGTGGTGGTGATAATGATATGATTTAATTTTTGTTTTAGGCCATGAGTGATGATGAGGTGAAGATAATATTTATAAGATGATTTTTAACCCTATGCATTAAAGATAAGATATTTTTATCAAAATTTATGAGTTTTCTAGAGTCAGCGATTGTTTTGTCATGATGTGCATCGTAGGCAAATAAGTCTTCGACAATGTCTTTTTAAGCTTGTATCATGACTAGGCTAAGGGGTTTCAAGAAAAGGATATAAGGATCAAAACATGTGTTTCCCATATCCACCTTCCGCCTTTCTTATTTTTCCTATTTTTCAATAGTTTTCTAGCATGACATCAACTATTATGAGACTGTTATGGATAAAAATGGCCTAAGATTTAGGCGAAATTGTGTTCATGAAGGGTTCATTTGGTGGTTATTGCATTTACTTTGCCCTAACTTTTGTCTGAGATATTAATTGAGGATTCTCAACGAACTTTTTTTCTTTGTTTTGTTTTTTTTTCTTTTTTTGGCCCTTTAAGCAAGGAACATTTTTTCTATTCTCTTATCCTTCTTTACTAAGATTGACGTGAAAAAATATTTTTTTCTTTTAATAATTGAATGCCAAGGAAAACGATTGCAAAACTACCATCCCTGGGTTATTAACATATTGAGGGTTATTAAAAAATTATCTCCTTTCATGATGTCTGGGCTCAAATGGGGTGACTAGGGATGTCTTTTTAGTGTTTGGGAATTACAAAGAAGCCTTGTGTCATTAGAAAAAAATATGCCTGAAGATGTACATCATTTTTTTGTTTTTTATTTGCATTATCCTCCATTTTATTTTTGAATCGAATATCTCATAGTAAAGCATGAGTTAATATTTTTTGGGCTTATTTTGTGGTGTTTGTTGTTGGTAAATATGACTTGTAAAGTGTAGTGTAGGATGAGGTATGATATGTTGAAATTTGCATGATCAATGCATTAGTACATGCTCGTTAAAAAACATGCATTTGAAAGTATATCTTTATTCATGAAAAAGGAAACACGGGTAAGTATCGATGGGCTTGGCCTTGACTGGTTCCTCAAATGAAAATTTAATGGGTCTCCAACTTTAGTTGGGGTTTGAGGTAATGCATTATCTCGTGTGACAAGTGTAGCTTATGTGGTCTTGATCACAAATTGGGAGTTCTCTATCTTCTTGAATATCTTTTGTTTCAATATTGATTGCTTTCAATCGAGTCTAACAATATATTCTTAAAAATCAACTCAAAATTATGAGTATCCTTCACAATGGGATCATGAAATGAATGTAAAAATGATTTTTAGTGATGCATGATTTGCATGAGGTGGACATTTTTTATCATGTTACATAGATTGATATGCAACATATAACTCGAATGATGTATGAAAAGCAAGGAATGTGTATGACTATGCATATATTGAGATGTATGAATAGTGTGAGGATGCAAATATTTTTTATAATGTATAAGGTGTATGAATGCATGTAATTTTATTTTTTTATCGGATGCATGAGACCACTAAAAAATGCAATTTATGATGTGTCTGACTTTGAATGCATATATGAAATGTTTTGTTTATATGAGAAGATTTGCAACGATGAATGCAATGATATGGTAAGATATGAATAAATGAGTAGGTGAGTGTGTATGAATGATGTATTTGTTTTTTTAAAGTGTATGAATGAATGCATAATTGAATGAATGAAATGATTTCTCTTTTTGAATGCATGAATGAATGCATAAACGAATCAATGAGTTTTTTTATTTTTGAATGCAATGAATGAATGTATAAGTCAGTAAATGAATATTTTTATTTTTGAATGCAATGAATGAATGCATAAGTTAATCAATGAAGATTTTATTCTTGAATGTAATGAATAAATGCATGAGTCAATTAATGAAGATTTTTTATTTTTGAATGCAATGAATAAATGCATAAGTCAATCAATGAAAATTTTATTCTTGAATGAATGAATGTTTTTATATACTTAATAGGTTTTATGGGTTATCTAAGACCTTAACTCTAGGGTGGGGATATAAGGCCTTTATATAAAACATCTGATAGGGTCTGCTTATAAGGTGCCCAAATTGCATTCAATCACAAAGAGAGGAAACCCAAATACCCTAGGGATTACAAGTGGGGCATGTAGTCCACACTAGTAAGGCCTATGATATTTGGTAACAATCAGGATGGTTCATCATGCCAATGTAAGTGAAGTCCAAAGTCCTCACTGACAAGGCGGATGTCCCCTCTAATCTAATTCTCGGGTATAGAGCATATACTTATGTTAATATGATAATGTGTTGTAAAGGATAACAATAAAATAAAATTAAAATAAAATAACTAAAAATAAAAATAAAAATCCATGCATTTAATTTTTATGGGCCTGACTCTCTTAAAAAAATCCCCAGCTGAGTTGCCAGCTGTCGCACCCCGACTTTTGGCTGCACGACCTCATTAGAGTCGCCACTACATTTTTTTGACTAAAAATATAGAAAAATATTTAGACTCAATCACATTGGGCCTTGGACTTTAATATCCAGGTTCGGGAGTCGATTATACATTAGGGAAGGAATTAGCACCCAATTGCCCGTTTGAACAGTACCCTACTATATTGCATGGATTATTAATTGTGTTATTATTATATTTTTACCAACAAAAAAAACATTATTTTATTATTATGTCTGACAAGAGTGATTTTGTTCCTACGTATCCCTTTTTGGGAATCAAGACTACGTAGTTCTTTGGGTAGAAAAAAGTTTGTTGGTTATGTTAATTTTATTTCTTAAAAATAGTAACGTTTAAATTATTCTTGAAAAAAAAGATATGAGCTAAGCATAGCCCTTAAGTCCGATACCGCATCTCATATTAAAACTTGATTAGAAAATTCCCAATTTTGTTTTTTATTTTAAAAAAGTCTTTTTTGAATTTAGAAATATAATTAATCCTATTAATTTTAAGAAAGTGAAGTGTAACCCTTATGTCCAACACTGTAACATACCTTAAAATTAGAATTAACATATTTCACATAGTCTTTTATTAAACGATTTTTATTTTTATGTAATTATAAGAAAAATGAGATTTTGAAATAAATTAACTAATAATCCAATCCCATAATTTATTTATTTTTATGCTAAACATATTAACATTATTATTATAATAATTATTAATGGAAGGATATAAATAAATAAAAACAAAATTCAAGGGGTGAAATTGTGTACCTGTATTGACTCCAAGGCTGAAGTTGGTGCCAAATTGGATTGCAACAAATTATATTGGCCAAATGTCTGCTATGTTGAAACTAGATTCCAAAATAAGTTTGGAATCAAAACCTTTTGAGTGACAGAGAAAACAAAAAAGCTTTTGAGTGTTGGAGATTATGTATTTTTTTGGCTTTTTGCTGGTGTCCTCTTTTGTGTGTTGTGTGGAAGATTTTTGGATTATCGTGGATGGTATTGGTACCTTTGGATGTTGAGCGTTTGAATGAATTTTTTTGAATAATTTTTGGGTTATTGTGTATAGGAGATTTTGAGGTTATTGAGGACGATATGTTTTTGGGATTGTGGATCTCTTAGGTTTTGGTTGGATGATTATGTGTGAATGATAATGTCTAGAGAAGGAAAAAATGATTGCAGAATGAATTTTTTGATTGAGATGATTGTTAAGGATTCTTGGAAATAGATGATGGATGAAACACTTTTTTTGGATGAGATTTTATGGCTCCCTAATTTCATGTCTCATATGCGTATTTAAAGTTGAATTTTGACACATGATTGAAAATGAAATCAAATCCCCTATTAACTTCCATGAGAAAGTTAAGGAGATTCTGATTTTTGCTTTTAATTAATATTCAAAATTTTGATTTATGTTATTATGATGTTTAAAATTCAAATTTAATAAAAGACAGAAATTCACATTTAAATCATTTTTATTTTGGAACACATAAAATATGTTTTTTTATAGAAACCGAAAATGTTCATCTTATTGTTATTTGTTTTTGAAAAATATCTTTTGGGCCGGACAAAATTGGGTGTTCACAAGAATTAAGAAATTATTTCCACAAAGGTTTGATAATGTGACATCTTGGAAGAAAATACATAAAATGGAAAAAATGATTTGTAAGTCATATGTTACAAAAAAAAAGTTTTTTACCAATTTTCCAAGAGATTGAATATAGTAATTATGAAATGATTTTCGGGGCGTTACGTTAAGTGATATCAGAGTAGTTCAATCTATCCGGACTAGGCATGACCTTACATGCTTTCTTATGTGACTTTGTGTGATTGTTTGATTATGATTTTCGTTTGAAGACGTGAATTTTGTGTACTTACGATTATAGGATTTTAGGGATTTAAGTCTCGCGATTCAAGTAAGACCTAAAAGTTTGACTTTAGGTATGCTTACCGTAACGAATGAGTCTATGGAACAACTGAAGGGTTTGCAAGGTTCGGATCCAGAACTATAAGAGCAGAGAGACTTGTTGGCTGAAGGAAAAGCTCCGGAATTTCAGGAAAGAACCAACGGAGTACTCAAATGCAAGAGTAGAGTCTGCATGCCAAGAGATAAGTAAGCTAAGAATGGCAATCTTGGACGAAGCTCATAAAAGCAAGCTAAGTATTCATCCTGGAGCTACCAAGATGTATCAGGACCTGAAGAAGATGTTTTGGTGGTCCGATATGAAGAAGGATGTAGGGGAGTATGTCTCACGCTGCTTGGTGTGCCAAAAAGCAAAAATTGAGAACAATCGACCTGGTGGAGAACTTCAACCCTTGAATATCCTGGTTTGGAATTGGGATAGCATTTCAATGGACTTTGTGAGCGGTTTTCCACGAACTCAGGAGGGACATGATGCATTTTGGATAATAGTGTATCGTTTGACGAAGACAACCCACTTTCTACCAATCAACATAAAGTACTCTTTGGAGAAACTGTCGGAGTTATTGATTAAGGAGATTGTCCGATTGCATAGTATTCCTACAAATATCATCTCGGATAGAGACCCGCACTTCACCTCAGAATTCTGGAATGGTTTGCAAACAACTTTGGGTTCCAAGTTGAGTATGAGTTCAGCCTACCATCCACAGATTGGAGGTCAATCAGAAAGGACCATTCAATCATTGGAAGATTTTCTCAGATCTTGTGTGTTGGAGCATTCGGGAAGCTGGGCTGACTACCTATAACAATAGTTTTCTTTCAAGTATCGGAATGGCGCCATACGTAGCTCTCTATGGTAGAAAGTTTAAAACACCCCTATGTTGGTTTTTGGCAGGAGAAAATCTAGTGTTAGGACCCGACGTCTTTCAAAAGACGACGGAGAAAATTAGAATGATAAGGGAAAACATGAAGATTGCACATAGTAGACAGAAGATTTATTATGACATGAGAAGAACCCCTTTGATCTTTGAAGAAGGAGATCATGTGTTTATGAGGGTGGTTCCAACAACTGGCATTGGCAGAGTGCATAAATCCCGTAAGCTTGCCCCTAGGCTCATAGGGCCATACCAAATCATTAGAAAAGTCGGACTGATTACTTACCAAGTAGCCTTGCCCCCTTTGTTTTCAAACATGCTTAATATCTTCCATGTGTCCCATCTCAGAAACATAAGAACTTGTCTAAGTAGTTCAAATACATAAGAAGTTGAGAAATACTTTCATCATTCAAAATGATATTGTCTCCTCAAGAATTTGTTAACACTTAGTTTATGTTTCTTGTTAAGTGTTTATGTGCACATCGAATCAAATCAAAAACAACCAAAATATGTTCCATCATTATTTGTGCATTGACATATTCATATGATTCATTCTGTTAGGCAATTCCTTGTGGTTCGACATAACCCTATACTATACTACAATTGAATCTGGAAAGAGATGAAAATTGTAAAATACTAAAGTGTTATCAATAAATTTATTTGTTGAAACACCTTTTAATATACAAAAGTGATGGAACTAACTTACTAACTTTTATTTATTGTTATTTACATTCCGCAATTTATTTATTATTTAATACCAACCTTCCTTAAGGAAGAAGTTTGGTTTATTAATAAAAGGAACCTGAAAGGGAGTAAATAAATAAAGGTCACTTAACTTTATTATTATTTTCTTCTTTATTTATTTATTTATTTGTTTCTAACAACTAACTATCATCACTTTTGTACATTGGAATACTATTAAACCGATGTTGGAATTTATTCCACAAAACCGAGATGGTATTCAAAGGTACTTAATAATTATGTAATAGGGGATTGCTTCGATACCATTGTACTGGCGTTAGAATTTATTCTGATTATTAGAAGTAAGTTGTAACTGGAATATTCTTGAAACCATTATACTGGCGTTGGAAATTATTTCAACAAAGTCGAGATGGAAAACAAAGAATAAAACCGAGTTCACTTACTTAACCAAATAAAGAAAACACACCGAAGAGAAGATTCCTTTCAACAAATTGGCGCTGTTGCCAGGGACAATTTGTTGAGGGGTGAAACCTCTAAACTCCTTTCAAAAAATTGGCGTCGTTGTCGGGGAATTGCTTTGATAATATAATATTTCATATTTATATGTCATTTATCAAATAATTTTGCATAACATTTTCTTTCTCTTTTGTATAAATTTATTTTTTCTTTTGTACATCTTTATTTTTATGTTTTGTACATTTGAAAAAAATTAAAAACTCAAAAAGAAAAAAATGAATTAGTGNGGAGTGAAAACCTACTAGTTAAGAAACCTTTTATTGTTGTTATAAAATTTTTAGCAGATGTGGTGGTACCCCTCATCAACATTTTCAAAAGAAAAACATAAAAGGGATTGAAATAAACAAGGATTAGTGGCTGGACTTTTGCTTCAAGAAGGGAAGCCACTTGAATCCTTAAAGGTTAAGTATTCACCATGTACTTTTTGATGATGATACTTTATCTTGTGATAATTTAACCAAACATCTCCATCAACATGCCTTAGTAAATGATTTTGAAATTGTCAAATTAATTTTTAAAACTAAAAGCATGCTTGTTACATTTGTGCCAAAAATGATTTTTTTTCAAACTTGAGAACTCCTAAAAAGTGTGTTATTTGGTTCACCATTTAACAAAATAAATTCATGAAATTCTGAATGGATTTATTTATGGATGTTTGGTGTGATAAAATGTCTTTTGAAGTTCCATAAATTCTGTTTGGACTTCCATTTTATCACTTGGATTTGAAATATGACTGATTTTTTTTTCTAAACATCAATTTTCATGAAAAAGCATGTTGTTTGGTTGGAATTCTCTCAATCAAATTTAATTCATGAACTTAGTGTCTTAGGAAATTATAAATTCATGTGGATTGTTAGACTAACGTCAAAGCAAAAGAAAATTGCAAGTTCGAAATGATTTACAGGAAAACAAGTCCAAACAAACACACAAAAATGAGGAGTTGATGGAACCACTATCTAGGAGAGGATAGTGATAACAAGGAGAATGAAATTCTGGGTTCTCCTAAAAATGGTGGTTAGTTTTAATTTTATTTTTCATTCTTTAAAAATATTATAGAAACTTCCTAAAAATATTTTTTTTTACTTGAGGACAATTCAAGTACTTAAGTTCGGGGGAGTGTGTATAACATTTTGAAAGCATGAAATTTTGCTGTATTTTATATCTTTCTGCTGTATTTTAATTCCTTAGTGTGTTTATTTTTATTTTTAGTGTGCTTACTTGTTAAAATTATTTTTTAGGGTGTTTATTTTTTATTTTTCAAGATTTATTTAAAAAGTGAATTTGTTGAAACTAAACAAAGTAAATAAACACAAACTTGGCTTAAACATTTTTCAAGATCAATAACTTTGTAAATTACAATCTTTGATGAGCAACATGAGATGAAAATTTGAAAATTTTGTGAATAATTCATAAAAAATTGAAAATTTTGTGAATAATTCATAATGTTATAACTTGGATAAAATGCAAACTTTGTGAAAAATCATTTATCATGACCTTGTGAATTTGTTTAAAAATCAAAGAGTTGTACATAAAACAACCTTGTGAGGGAGTGTAAGCCAAACACAATAATTATATGAGCTTAATGAGAAAAATTTTGGTTTTGCACAATTGATTTTATTTGAATCTTTCATTACTTGGTTGCACACAATTTGATAGGATATGGTCAAGGCAAGTTCTTTCAATTAGAATGAGCCACTTGACCAAAAATGACCAACAAAAAAATAGGAATATCCTTTGTTAAACCCTTTGAGCCTTAAAATAAAATTTTATTTTCAAAATCAACCCTTCATCCTAATATGGAAAAACAAAAAATAATTTCCTATACTTTTCTAAGTAAAAAGAGAGCATATTTCAAAAGGAAGGTTGATGAAAGAAATTAAGTTGGGGGGAATGGTTGGCCATGTAACAAAGTGTTCAAGGAAAAATTCTCAATCTCTTTACAAATCAAAAAGTAAAGAAAAAGATCCAAAATAAAAAAGGGAGTCAAAAGAGATTGAGAAAATTAAAGAGAAGTTACACAAAAAGGTCAAGAAAAAGAATGAGGGAAGGAAAAATGGAAAAAAGTTGAAAGGAGTATATGTTTTTAATGAAAAATTAATTTTTGCTCTCTTTTAACTTTGAAAGTATCTTTGAATATCTTGAAAAATCAATTTCCTTTGATAACGGAGCCTCATTACAACCTAAAAAAGACCTTAGTGATTCTTGAAAATATTGTGCAATCAAAGTAAGTGTTGAGATGAAAAACAAAATGAAATTCTTGCAAACCAAACAAGTTGAGTTTTGAGTGAAACACTTACCCCATTTGATTCCATTCTTGAACCGTGTGTGAAATGCATCTCTTTAATTGATAACATTTTTAATAAGTGAATTGCTAATTGAGTTTTTGAAAAGATGTGTTCAATTCTTTTTTTGAAGCATTATGAGTCAAAGTCACATAATCATAAACACATCTCATGGAACTTAAAAGGAATCATGCATAAGTTTTGATCTTGTACAAAACTAATTTTTCCAAAGCCAAGTGGTTGTTATTTGACCTTTCGTTTGGGGATAAACAAAGTTTTAAGTTGGGGGGAGTTTGATAAGTGCCAAAAGTATACACTTTTCACCATCATTTTATGGCACTTATCCTATGCAAATTGTAGAAAACCAACTTAAATTAACACCAACTTAAAAACAATACGTTTTGGATAAAAGATCATAATCTTGTATATTTGTGTTTGTATTTCTCTTTAATGTGTTTTGTAGGATTTAGAAAGAAAAAGAAAAGAGAATAAAGACTCATGGTCCAAGAAGAAAAAGAAGTCAAACTCATGGTGCTCAAGTAGGAAGCTTAGCATGGACCAAGTTACGCTGAGCTGACCTGGACACCAGCCTGGCACGATCAGACCCAACCTGGCTCAGTCAAACCAACCTGGAGCAGACGAAGTTGCTCAAGCATGCAGCTTAGCGGACCTGCTTGACCACTCCGCCTAGCACTAGATAAAGCCTGACACAGTCAGTACACAAGCTTGGCACGGTCAGACACAAGCCTGACACACGCCCAAGCTGCTCAAGAAGGCAGCTCCGCGGTGCCACATGTGTGCTCAGCGGTGAACCCGACACCTGACCAGGTCAGCAAGCACCGAGCCACATCTCAGTCAGCACGGTCAAAGCTGCTCAAGCAGGCAACTTAGCGGTGCCACATGTGTGCTCAGCGGTGTGCACCTAGAATTAACTTAGCCATCAAGAAACCATGAAGTCATGCAAGACCTCACTCCAAATAGCCCACCATAGGCTTTTCGAGAGTATCTCACCATAGCTGGTCCCATAGCTAACAACTAGCCTTGGTGAGTCAAGCTTAAGGAGGTGACCAAGCTACTTGACCAAGTGACCAAACCC
>NC_032027.1:15918175-15920273 GCF_001865875.1 Lupinus angustifolius | reverse complement strand
CTTAAGGAGGTGACCAAGCTACTTGACCAAGTGACCAAATCCATGCTGAAGGATTTGGTCAGCTGCGGAGCGGTGCAAAGAAGCAGCTGAGCGCCCAACACCTTGGCCTATATAAAGGCATGAAATTCTCATTTGTAAACATCGTACATACATTCTAAATTCTTCCTAGTTTATTCCTCTTCTTTCCTCCATATTTTTCTATCATTTTAGGTAGTTTTTAGGCTAGTTTTAGAGTAGTTTAGTTTATAGTTCAAGAGGATAAAGGAGAAGGTAAATGAGATGCAAAAATCCATTTTTTAATCTCATTTGGAACTTAAAGCATCTGATCATTGGATGGATGGCTCATGCTCCTAACAATTTCATTTGAAAGTTGATTATGTATTTCTTCTTCTTCTTTTATTCTAAATTTGAATTTTAATCATTCAAGTTGGTGCTTTGATTTATTTTATTTGTTTGAGAAGATTGATCACCTTAAAACCGAATTCAAGTCATGGAAAATTACTTGTCTCAAACACTTAACAAATAACTAAGAAGTAGTTGTACTACTTAGTTTATTTGCCAAGTTAAGCATTCTTTTCTAAAGATCTTATATTCATTACTACTTCAATATTAGAGTAGCCAAGATTAGGGTGTGACAACCTAGTCTCTTTGTAGACGTAGGATTGTTTAGTAGTGAATATAAGTGATCATCATTCTACCCTTTTAAGACATACACTAAAAGGAGGATTTCAAACCTTGGTGTTTGGATTTAATCAAAGTAAAACATAAGAACTTGAGAAATACTTTCATCATTCAAAATGATCTTGTCTCAAGAATTTGTTAATACTTAGTTTATGTTTCTTGTTAAGTGTTTATGTGCACATCAAATCAAATAAAAAACAACCAAAATATGTTCCCTCTAAAATCCTTTCAACAAAGGTACGTTTAATTTTCGAGAACGAAAATCTTATAAGCTGGGGAGGATTGTAACACCGTGTTTTTCCGAGCACGTTTAATTAAGTAATTAATTGTTAATGAATTTATTATAAAAATTAATCAGTAATATTTTAGGCTAAACCTCAGTTGAGTTTTAGTCTTGTATTATAATATTCTTGTTTTCCCTATTTTTCAAGATTTTTTGAGAATAAAAGTTTCTGAAACAATTTCTAGTCGTTTTATCGCATTTTTGCCCCGTTGGCTTCGAAATATTATTTCTAGTAAAAATAGACAACCAAGTTTGTGCATAACTCATCTCTAGGTATTTTTACCTTGAAATTCAAGTTTCGACGTTTAGAGCAAAAAATCTAAATCGGTAGATCGTATATTTCTGGACGAAGTTACCCAGTAATACTCGGGAACGACATCAATTGCGAAATCATATTGCATCAATTAAATCGGAGTATTAATCACATCATGGGTCAATGACTTGTAAAACAAGCAAAGTCAAAGCTTATATAATCCCCTAAATCGCTCACCAAATCTCCTTACTCCATCACCATTAGACACATCACCTAAGCTATCCTAAAGCTAGATTGCGTCTCATTAATTTTCAGATTTGAGACAGGGTGAGGCTCTCCTATAAATACCTCACCCCATCCTCTCATTTTTACACTAATTCTCCTAAAGAAAGTTACGATATTCTTTCTCTTTTTCTCTTCTCCATTTTTTCTCCACATACACCATGAGAAAATCATGATATCTTAGTATGTTAATCATGGAGTTGAGTTTATGTTTTTTTTATTTAAATTTTTTGCAAGTCATGACTAAAGGGGATGATAATGAAATCATATGAACCTTTGTGTAGTTTTTGAACTATGTAAAACTTAAAATTTCTTCCTTGTTCTTAGATGGAAAAACTATATCTTTGGACAAGGTTAGATGAGTTTATATGCTTTATAAATATTGGAAATTATTGTTAGTATTTAAATGTATTTAAAGGTCATGATTTGAACATCAAAGGAACCTTTATTGTGTTGAAGAAAAGTTTATGTCTATTCTTGAAAGTTCAAAATGTTTATAAGTTTTTGTTGAAAATATTTCATTTTTAAAAGGTATTATGTGTAAAAGGTTGTTTAGCATATGTTATTCTTTGATTTCCAAGTTAAAGTAAGGATTTGGG
>NC_032027.1:15917607-15918075 GCF_001865875.1 Lupinus angustifolius | reverse complement strand
GGTAAGATTGACTTAAAAAGTCTTGATTTAAAAGTTTTGATTTTCTTTAAGTTGGGTTACTTTAAAATGGTAAGTCTAGCTTAATAATCTTACTTAAAAAGGTTAATCTTAATACAAATGTTTTGCTTGCAAAAGATAAGTTTTATGAATAGTTATCATTACCGGTAAAATATAATGAAGTGGGAATACATGTCTAGAAAAATTATATCTAAGAAAAGACTTGGTATATAAGTGTGTCTTTACGACCCACCTCTCTTTCTTGGGAACTAACCTGGTGTATATCCACAGATTATGACATAGATCTGTTATAAGTTTTGTTAAAAGTTTACTTTAGAAAGTGTCATTGTGTTGTAAGACTTTCAATGATAAATGATGATTCAAGAAATACATAACCTTGAATTGGATGGATGAAAGCGATTAAGTTCATTTTAGATCAGAAGTTTTATTTTTGCATAAAATGTTATTTCG
>NC_032027.1:15914136-15917507 GCF_001865875.1 Lupinus angustifolius | reverse complement strand
TCCGAATATGCTTCAGGACCTCCAAACTCCCTCACAAGTTTGAAGTTGTCTTGGGTATTAAGAAAGCTTTTACTTAATCAATTGTATGTTTTGTTTGGATTAAGCACAACAATATTTCTTATGCCAAATTATGTTAGGTTATGTTTATGTATGAAGATGTCATGATTATTACTGTTTAATATTGCTCGAATAACTGTTCTAAGAATTATATGTATGAGATAATTGTTAAATTGAAGATTTAAAAACATGTGTTATAAATGAGAAAAAATTTCATTTGAGAAAATAAATTTAATTAAGTTTCAGGATTTTCTCGCTTGAGCGAGAAGTATCCAGAGAAAATGGGTTTTCTCGCTTGGGCGAGAGTGCTCTTGCCTTTGCTAAAATATGCACAAAGAAAATTGGTTGTTTTCTTGCTTAAGCGAGATAGCTCTCGCTTGAGCCACACATGCCTTATAAAAAATGGTGATTCCCGCGCTTGAGCAAGACAGCTCTCGCTTGAGCGAGAGGGCTCCATACAGACAAGACTTCTTAAATCGTCTGAACAATAAATCTCACATGTGCGAGAGTCTAATGGCATTTTTGCCATCAAGAATTCATTCACTTCCAATCCTATTCAATAAAACCTAAAACATAATGTTCTTTCAATAAGTAAATGTTGTAAAGATTAATAATTATATGAAATTCTTGGAAATGATACAAAGAAGAGTTTCCATATTCAAAGTGATGTATGTAAAGAATTGCATGGTTAAGGACGAGGCCCGCAACTGATATATTATGCCCATGCAACGAGATCGTCTGACCGTAAGAGGCTTGGCTTGAGAGCCGTCCATGATGATTCAGTGATGGTTCGTAGTTGTGCTGCGAAGTATTATATGCCCATGCAGCGAGATCGTCTTGCCGTAAATGTTAAGATCGGATCCCACTAGAAGCATTCCCGACGGGAGATGTCTTAGGATGGGAAGATCATTATAAAAGATGGATTAATATTGATTCTAAAATCATAAGTTTTATACTTCATTCATCATTAATACATGCATGTATGATCATATGATTTATCTATACTTGTTCTTGTCTTGGGGTGATATTCTGTGTAATTCCACGACGTCAATGATAAGTTTTTCATATGATGTTTTACTCCCTCTCTTTATTTCTGGTGTACTCGTATGCATCCATGTTTAGATGGACAGATCGACGATGATCAGGGGCTACTACTTTACCATGTCCAAGGAGGGGGCATGGGGTATTGAAGGAAACAGATACACCTACACTAGTCCCTACGACCTGTAATTGGATATCCTATGTGATGGCTCTGTGTTGCATCTCTCGGCACATTACGCAGTTCGGGAAGCATCGTTCACCCTACCAGACCGAAGGTCCATACCTGCCGGTCCATCCGCATAAGCTGAGGCACAAGGCAGATTGGAGATTGTCAGGACCTGGCCCTAACCGAGATTCTCATCTACTGACTCAACCCCAAGGGGGGTACACCCTAGACCCTTCAATGGATTGGGCAGCAGATGAGGTGGTGGAGGACGAGGACGATGACTGTGTAGAGTTAATTTGCATAGAGGATTCAGTGAAGGTTATAGAGATCTCTTCAGACTCAAAGATCAAGGAATACCCGAGTGAGGTTTGCAGTGCACCACCGATCTAGGAGCTCCTTTCTTTCTTTTGATAGGGAACCTGTGTAGGGTACTTTTGTAATGCCAACACCCTCGACATTATTTTATTTTTATTTGTATTTTTTGTCTTTGTTAGGGGCGAAGAATAGACTCTGCCTTGTATTTTTGTAAACCATGATGTACGTACTACAAATTCAAGAATTGATTAATAAGAAGTATTCAGAAAAGAATTGTGTTTCGTTCAATTACATTTGAAGTATTAAGAAATTATTTCCGCAAAGGTTTGAAAATTTGACGTCTTGAAAGAGAATAGATAAAATGGAAAAAATGATTTGTAAGTTATATGTTAAAATTTTTTTTACCCATTTTTCCAAGAGATGAAATATAGTAATTATGAAATGATTTTCGAGGCATTACAATCAAGGTAATATTCTTTGTGTAGATTGTTAATTCTTTTCTCTCAGACATGACCAAGCCTAGAATGCCAAAGATATGTTTTATACAATAAACTATCTCTTTTCCTCTTAGAAACATGCATAACTAGAATGAAGTTTACATTTGATACGACATAAATATCATGTTGGAGATACACATTTGCAAATAAATCATTATTACGATAAATAGAGCAAATGTTATTATTTAAAATGATATGAAATCCTCGTTTGTCCAACATTGGAATTGAAATTATATTTGAAACAAATTTCAGAACATAATAACAACAATCCAATATGAGAACTTTTTCAGTTGACATTTTTAAAGAAACTGATCCTACAACTAAGGAACAACAATTTCTCCATTCCCAACTTTAGACCAAATTCTCATTTCTTCAAGCATCTAATGATTTATAGTCTCTGTAACTTGCTTCTCATGTTTCAGAGAATCAAGACACTTCTTGCAGTTTCTTTTCCAATGACCTTTCTCCTTATACAAGAAACACTCAATAACACTTTGGTCAGTTTTACCTCTTTTGTAAGTTTTGATCACACCATCCCTAGTAGCAAGCCTTTTCTTTGGTTTAAAATTTGTATTGCCCTTCCTTTTAGAGGAGTTTCCAGCCACCATGACATTTCCGATTTTATTTTTGGAGGGAATTTAATTTTGATAATCAATCAACATATTATGCATCTCATACAAATCATGATTCATTTTGTTCATATTGAAATTAACAACGAAAATGATTCAGGAAGTGATTAAAGATTCAAATCTTGAGAAATCTCTTTTTCAAGTTTAAACTCCAACTTCTCAAGTTGTTCAAAAAGTTCAATAATCATCAACACTTGAGGTCCAACTTGATCCTTTGTAGGCATTGAGGACCTAATAAACATTTTGGATAACAAATATCTCGTAGTCCTACTTTGACCATCATACATCTTCTTAAGATGCTCAACGATAACAGTTGGATCCATGTCCTGGTGTTGCCTTTGAAGTTTAGAACTCATGGATGTCAAGATAATCCATTTATTATTCAAACAACCTTCTTTGTATTTCTCATACATTTTGGTTACTTCAGAATTATACGGGTCCAATGGAGCAACCATAGTGGGTCCATCAATGATGTTAAGGAGCTTTTCATGCATAAGAACTATTCTCAGGTTACGGTACCAATCATCATAATTGGCTCCAACCATTCTGGAAGATTCAAGAATGGAGCACAATGATATAATAGACATTTTGGAAATCTAAAGTCAATAACTACATTTACAATAATGTAAGAGACAAATTATAAAATCAAAGAAATTAATATTTCTT
>NC_032027.1:15901636-15911636 GCF_001865875.1 Lupinus angustifolius | reverse complement strand
GTATCCATATCGAGACTAATCTTTGTTATCAACTCTTTAAACTAATAGAATAAAAATTAAAGAAATCTAAAACCATAAATTTGTTACTTACGAAACTATTTTTGTATATAAGTGTTGCAAATAAAAAAAGAGAGAACGTATATGGACAATATGATTTCTTCTCTTTTGAGTCAGCACACTCTCCTTGTCTCATTTCGTCCACAGACACACATATATAAATATATATTTTGCAAAGCAATTGCCGCCTAAAAATGAAATGCATAGGCCACTGTTCCCTTTGTATATAAATATAAGTTTATATATACACATTGTCTCTTCAAGTGATACTTGTTAATTGAAATGGTGCAAGCCAACTATCACACATTATTTCATCAAACAACATTATCATTCTTTTATTTTTCACCTACAAATAAATGTTTTAGAACATGCAATTCTTTATTATTTAAGTTTTTGGTGCTAGAAAAGAATTAAAATAATATTCTATAAAATTATTTATTTGATCAAATTAAATTCTTCAATTTAATTATCAAATAATATAATTATTTAGCAAAGATTAAAACACTCGTTACTATATGATCTTATAGGTTCAATAATAAGCTAGTTGTAAATTACCTAAATTAATTTACTAATCGAAGTTGGCGTGCAACAACACTCCTTAACGACCACTTAGGATGAAGTAATACACTTTACTTTCAAGAACCGCTAGAAGATTAATTAAAATATTTTATTTCATTTTTGTGTGGGCTAACTTTAAAGTATTGTATAATTGTCAAACTTTAACAAATTATCATGATGACTCAGTGAAACTCATTTCTTTATTCATTGTAATATCTTGGCCAATGTCTTCTTTTATTATAGAGTTCAAACTCATTACCAAGAGTTGATGATTTCTTTCTTGGATAATAATTAATTCTACAATCATTTAATCACAACCAATATTCATTCAAATAACATCCTGAGACATTATGTGTCCGAAGTCAAAGTATGATAAATAACATGTTAATTACTATGTTATTCTCACGTCAAAGGAAACTATTTCATTTCTTCTTGAGAATTTCCTATTGATAATTTAAGGTAATTATAACCATTAGTAATTCTCAGTTGAGGCAGTTCAATGATCATTTTCACATATGCATCATCTATATGTGTAATTTAATAAATGAGATCTATTAATATTTATTCAATAAATACTATCACACATATATTGGTTTACCCGAGTCATTAATATCCTATTGTCAATGATTTTATGACCAAGAGCAATTTGTTGGGTACCAGAAAGGTAAAACACACTTAGAGGGGGGATGAATAGGTGTAACGAATCACTAATCCTGCTTTTCCTATAAATGTGCAAAGCAGAAACTCACTACTGTTAATTAGTTGCGAGTCTTGTTAATTAATTATTCTCAGCTCTGTTTACTCGATTATTAACAGCCTTAATCGATTATAATAAATCTTGTTATTCTAGAAAATCTAATTTCTTGTAGAGTAATCAATGTGATTATCAATCTTTATGACCCTAATTTGATTCTTGATTTTATCACAGATTATGAACAATAAGCACAAATCACAGCAATCAAAAACTTATTGAATCATTAAAAACTGAAATGTAACAAAGATAAGGAAAAGAAGAATGCTCAAGGATTTTTATCCTGGTTCATTTGCGAGTCCACTTGCAAACTACATCTAGGACTCCCCTTCTGATCTCAGGATATTTTCTTCACTATGGAATATAATTTTTCATACAATCACACTTCCAAAACAAGCAACAAGAACTCCCTTCTCGGATCCGTTGAGCCCACTCTCTAGGTTTGACCACTCAACTCGCCTACTCGGATACACATACCTTTCGCGATTCTTGCCCCAACCGATGTCTCGCTCTATCCAAGACTTATTGCCCTCTTGAAGACACAACTTCTCTTTTTCCGGGGATACTAACACACCAAGAGAATAATTCCTTGATTTACAAACTTTTGCCGAGTTATTGATGCTCATTTAATGTGCTAAATATAACTCTTAAAATCAGCTCTAAAACCTCTGTAGAACCCTCACAAGAAGCCTAAACTAGATGTGATGAGATGCAATGGGTTTTCAATGTATGAAAGTAAAGCACTCTTTTTGAAAAGTTGTTCCTCTCTTTTCTCTCAATGTTTTCAAGAAAACTATACAAGAATTCATACCATGCTTTCACTCAGAGAATAAGCAAGATGATATGAAAACTTCTAAACTAATATTCTTGGTTTTCTTTTTCTTGGTGATAATATGCACATGGGTTGATAATATAGCTTTTATATAAATCTGTTTTTACCTGTCATCAATCGAATATCTTACAACTTAATAGATTAACGCGTTATGAAAATATTGTTTTTCTGTTATTGCTGAATCAATTAATAACTTCTTTAATCGATTAACGAGGCAGAAATCCTAGGTAGTTAGCCACTGTAACTCTTTTATTCGATTACACCAATCCTTAATAAATTAACGGATTCTGACGTGACTTAATCAATTATTAATCATTATAATTATTTAATATATTTCCAAATATGTTTCTTTGATGCATGGTAAACTTTCTATATGATGTATGAACATGCAATACAAGATTTTGGAATAGTTAACACTTTTATGCACAAAAACCATGTATGTTTAATGTTTATGCATGATTCTACTTATCATATATGTTAGGATGTTATGCCTCATTCTATATGGATTCATTTTAACCTCTTGTGAGACATCCACCCAAGGCTTACCTAACCTAGACTCAAACTAGGTAATCATCTTAGGACTTCTAAAATATATAAAAAATAATCACAAGTCTACGATGTTGACCTCGAGTCTTTGGCATGTTGTTTGTTGTGATGTCCATGTCTTCAAGCTTCGAGTAAGTTCTTGTCTTCATAAATACAATGTAGGTCAATCACATAAGAAACATTTGACTATTTGCAATGTCAATCTCCCCATTTTTGATGTTAACGATCTCTAAACAATCAATTGTTTGATTAGCTTGATGATGCTCAGCAAATATTTGCAATGGTTGGATCAGAATGTGCTGCTCCCCCTCACTTTGTTCTCCCCCTCAATCCATGTATGAGGTGATATAGGGTAGCACTTCAAATTTAATGCGGAAGCTAAATACAACTTGCATAAACACTCAACGAACACTTTCTCCCTTTTTGGCATGATAAAAAAGCAATGATATTATATGATAATAACAACCAAAAGTAAGGAATGATTTCAAAAAATTTATTGGTCTTAATCAATTAATTATCAAGCTTAATTGACTAAGTAGTTTAATAGAAAATTGAACAAGTGCACAGCTGTTGTATTTAATCAATTATCAGCAGGTTTTAATCGATTAGATTGATTATAAATACAATTACCATAATTGTATGTAATGGCAGTTTGGGTGTTGGTCATAAATGTAAAAATAGACGAATATATTTCCAACAATCTCCCACTTGTGCTTGAGCCAATCAGTCATGTATCTCATTTCCATTTCCCACTTGTGTTTGTCACTCTTTTAACCCAAGTGCATTGGTGAATGGATTCACAATGTTAGGTTGTGCATAAGACATGATAGCTCCCACTGCACTAGTATATGGTACCTTATTCATGTGTTCTCTTTCTTCAAGAGTCTTTGCACAATCCTCTCTACTAAGAGCAACTTCAATTCCTATTGGCAAATAGTCTCTTTTTGAGAGAGTCATGACAACCTTTTAGATCTATCCTCTTTATTCCAAGAATATAGGTTGCTTCTACTAAATCTTTAATGGAGAATTGTTTAGATTACCAAATCTTTGTCCCTTATAATATTGGTACATCATTTTCAATAAACACTATGTCATCTACATATATCATTAGGAAAAATGGAATGGAGGACACGATTTGTGATATTGGGGTAGATTCTTTTCAACGAACATGTGTGATACTTTGTGCACTGATGCGTAAGTAAATTTGTACAGGGTGCTTACGTAGTTTTTAGTAGAGCCATAAAATCTTTACCAAATTGCTTGATTTGTTGCACCACATGCTTCCAAAACAATATCAGCCCGAAACAATGAAGCGAAGAAGAAATGTGTCTGATGGGTATGGATTATCAAAAAATACATGCATACCCCACTAGGGAAAGAATTTGAAGAGTTGCGACTCAAGTGTGGCTGATCACGTTACAAAGTAAAAGTTGTTATCTACTTAAAAATAAAAATAATAAAAAAGAAAATAATTTTTTGATATTATTTAGTGAGATTTGATTGGTTTGAGACATGAGGATAATTTTTTTGAGACAATGAATCCTTGTTCTGCATCGTGAAGGATGATGGTTCTAGTTGTGATGTGGTCACCAAAGGTTCTCTATGGAGGTGTTATGGTATCTTCCAGTAATTTTGCGGTTCAAGTGATTGTTTCCTAATGTAAATGACACTAAACATTAGATGACATGGAGATCATAGGAATTGTGATGGACAAGTCTATCATCTAGCTCATACTTTGCATTGGAAGAAAGTTTGTAGTTTTTTTTTTTTCTGATTTTGGCAATGACTCCAAGAACTTCATGTTTCTATTTGCTACCAATGGAATGAATTTGTATGGAATTTGTTCTCTACGAAATTTATAACATATGTTATTGTTTGTACATTAAGCACCAATATAATATGTTATGCTTAATGATTTCGGGTCCTAGACATCCAGACAACGATATTGATGTTCGTCCGAGTCCCTTAATTGAGACTTGAGAATGTTTTGGGATGACGGTATCAATGTCTGATAGTGTTTTAAAATGGAAAATTATAATAGTGAAAATAGAAGTGGAGAAGCTTGGGAGCTATACAACTTAGAATCACTTGTTTCTTATTTGCATGCCTTACAAATGAAGGGTTAGTGTCTATTTATAGGGTTTCTACAACACTTATGAATTACTAGATGGTTCCACAAATATCTAGTATACATTTCTCTCAAGATTTCTAAATACTTCTTTAATTAGAATACTAAAGGCCTATAATAGAATATACTAGAAGCTTAGGATAATTCTAGATATTAGGATACAATCATCACTACTTGTTTCTATACAAGTGTGGAAGCTTCTAGAAAGTGTGCATCAATATTTTAACACTCCTCCTTGATACACATTTTTGTAACTCCTAGCATCGATCGTAGATGCTTGAACTTTGGCCTTGGTAATGCCTTAGTAAACATGTCTGCAATTTGATCTTTGGTCTTGCAATAATTCCAGCCTTATTTCTTTATTCTCACTTGCTTCTTTGACCATATGATATTTAATTGCGATATGTTTCGTCTTATTGTGATAGACTGGAGGTTTTGCAATCGCTATCGCCAATTTTTTGTCATAATATATTGTTGTAGGCTTTGTCTCTTGATCTCCCATTGATTGTGCAATGATTGCTTGCTTCTTAGATGTCCAAGAGAATATTCCCAATCCAAGTGAGAAGTTATAGCCTGATGTGCTCTTCATATCATCCATCGAACCTGCCCAATCACTGTCAGTGTAGCCGTATAATGTTGAGTTGGTGTTGGTCTTATACCATATACCGAACTCTTTTGTTCCTTGTAAGTATCTAAGAATTATTTTGCCAACTCCAAAGTGAATTTGACTTGGGCTTTGCATGAATCTTGATAGAAGACTTATATCATACATGATATCTGGTCGAGTGGTAGTGAGATATAGAAGACTCCCGAGCCGAGTAGCAACTAGTTTGCATTCACACATCATAAACTTTTCTAGTAATTCTTCTGTGTATTTCTTCTGCGGGGTGAATATGACTACTTCTTTTTTATTTATCTCAGGTCCGAGGAAGTAGTGCATTAAGCCTAGGTTTGTCATCTCAAATGTCTTCATCATGTCTTCTTTGAACTCTATTATTATCTTTATATTTTTTACAGTTTATATAAGATCATCTACGTACAAGGAAACTATTAAAGTATCATATTGACCTTGGGTCTTAATGTATAGTGTAGGCTCACTCTTACTCCTCATGAATCCTTTATCAAAGAAGTACTTATCAATTCTACTGCACCATGCTTGAGGAGCTTGCTTCAAGCCATATAGAGCCTTCTTCAATCGTAGCACTTTGCTTTCGTTGCCCTTGCTCATGAACACTTGTGGCTACTCCACATAGATTTCTTCTTGAAGTACTCCAATGAGGAATGCATACTTGACATCTAGCTGGTAAATGTTTCATTCTCTTTCTGCTACAAGAGCTATTAAACCACTTATTGTGTCTAGACGAGCAACTGGTGCAAATGTCTCATTATAGTTAATTACTGGTTGTTGAGAGTATCCTTTAGCTACTAGTCTCGCCTTGTGCTTCTGTATAGTGCCATAAGGATTGAGCTTTATTTTGTAGACTCCAATACTGTCTTTATCTTTTGGACAATCTACTAGCTCCCACGTCTTGTTTTACTCGATCATCTTTATCTCTTCTTCCATTGCCTTGACCCGCACTTCTTGTGTTGGTATGGAGATGTTGTGTCTCTTAATCCTTTCTTCATTCCAGTTCCAAATGGCGCATTCATCAACTTCAACATCTTAACTGATGATAAGTTTCTTTCTTTCTATATTGTATATCTGATAACCTTTTGATTGTGTGCTATATCCCAAGAAGATGCATCTTATCGTCTTGTCTTCTAGTTTATGTCTCTTTTCTTCTGGGACATGTATATAGAAGATGGATCCAAATAATCTTAGGTGTTTAATTGATGGCTTTCTACCACTCCGAGCTTCTATAGGAGTTTTAACTTCGACCGCCTTTGTTGGACATATGTTCATTAAGTAGACAATTGTGTAAACACTTCGGCCGAAAAAGTGTTTGGTAAACCTTTCTTTCTGACTGTCAATCTAGCCATGTCCATCACCATGCGATTTTTCCTTTCAGATACCCCATTTTGTTGTGGAATGTAAGCGATTGTGAGTTAATGCTCTATGCCTCCATCCTCACAAAATTTATCGAACTTGCAAGAGTTGTACTCTTTGCCATGATCACTTTTGAGTACTTTTATATGTTTCCCGCTTTGCTTCTCAATAAAGGCCTCGAACTTCTTGAATATTCCAATGACTTCTGAATTTTCTTTTATAAAGTCGACCCATGTCATTCTAGAAAAGTCATCAATGAAAGGGATGAAGTACCTGTTGGTAGTGAGTGATGGCGTCCTTATTGGTCCACATATGTCAATATGGATAAGCTCCAACAAGCGTTTTTCTTTCCAAGTTTTCCCACTTGAAAAAGGTAGTTTGTGTTGCTTCCCAAGCAGACATCCTTCACAAGCTCCTTCATTCTCTTGGATGCATGGAAGATCCTTCATCATTCTTTTATGTTATAATAGTTGTAAGGCTAGATTGTTAAGATAGCCAAATCTTTGATCATATAGCAATGATTCATCAACTTGCACCTTCATGGCAATGTTAGTAGCATATTTCCAAGTTATTAGAAAAGCTCTATTTCTTTTCTCCATTTTCACTTGGGCTATTTCAAGCTTTTCTACAATGTCCCATAAATCTTGGGATTGGAAGAAAGTAGTCATTTTTGTGCTCCAAAAATCATAGTTTTCTCTAGAGAAAATGGGATAAGAATAGATGATGATTGAATGGTGCTAGCCATAGCTCAAGATGTATAAATATGGTTTAGTATATATATGAGATTTTTAGAAGTAGTTGAAAAATGGCTAAAGTGATATTCTACGCCCAGTGTATGACCGAACGTAGCTCTGATAGTGTTTTAAAATGGAAAATTATAGTAGTGAAAATAGTAGTGGAGAAGCTTTGGAGCTACACAACTTAGAATGATTTGTTTCTTATTTGCATGCCTTACAAATGAAAGGGTTAGTCCCTATTTATAGGCTTTCTACAACACTTATGAATTACTAGATGGTTCTACAAGTATCTAGTATACATTTTTCTCAAGATTTCTAGATACTTCTTTAATTATAATACGAAATGCCTATAATAGAATATAATAGAAGCTTAGGATAATTCTAGATATTAGGATACAATGAGCACTACTTGTTTCTATACAAGTGTGGAAGCTTCTAGGAAGTGTGCATCAATATTTTAACTGTGTACAACAATATTTCCGTGAGAGTTTCGAAAAGGTGTTTGTCATGATAGTTTGCATTGTCAATGACTTTCTAGCATACAAAACCTGAAGGGGTATAGTGTGAAAAGGCATAATGCATGTCCAATTTGTGAGGAAGATACATGTTACAATCAACTAGAACATGAAAGGGCTACATTTTACCATGGGCATTGGAGATTCCTGCAACCTAAACACTCATATCATAGATTGAGAAAAGCTTCCAATGGTATTTCACAATATGAAATTGATCTAGTGGACATAACTATAGATCAACCTTACGAACAAGTAAAGCACATCCATGTTAACCATGAGAAGACCAAAAAAAGGCTATTGAGAACAACCAATTGAAGGAAAGGTTGATGCTCTATGATCTTCCATAGTGAAAACACCTTGATTTAAAACATTTTATTGGTGTGATTAGTGTTTTAAATTGTGGTTGTGGTTGCGGTAATGGTTATGGTTACTCCGATTATAGTCACTACGGCCATTGCGATGCGGATTGCGGCCGTTGCTGTATGAATTATTTTGTGATTAATATTTTTTGAATCTGATGTTGTCTAATGTGGTTGCGTTGCGGCCTGATGTGGCCGCATTATTGTGATTCAGAGTCATACCACAATTGTGGTGCCACAACAACCGTAATATTGTGGCCACATCAGGTGATGTTGTCCGCAATTTATATCACTGTGTGTGATGCATTTTGGAGGCAATGTGTTTGAGTTGGTAAACGAGACACTTTTGAACATTTCGGTTAAGACAAACGAAGATTTAAATGCTCATCTAGTTCCTGTTGTGATGGGTATCTGGAGCAGTCAAATCCAATTTCAATGGGGGCTAAGAAGACTTACTAGCCCTGAGTGTGTCTTACATTATTTAAAAAGAGAATATAAGTTTATGTTGGTGTTTATAAGGATTCAAAGCGCCACAAATTTCTCCTTGATCACAATTTTTGATTTTATGTAATGATTTCATGTGTTTTTCAAATGTATTTTATGATTATTTAGTTATGTGCATGATTTGGTCTTCTTCATTTGCAAGGAGGTTAGATAACAAAACACTTGTATTTCTTAGAATACTTGAAGTTGGAAAATGCAAGCACTTCTTAGAATACTTGAAGTTGGAAAATGCAAACAGAAGAAGGCGACTTAAATTGTGTTTGTTAAGTTCAAGAACTAATTCCTTATTAAATATTTTCAACAACAATAATAAAGTGATGAGTATTGAAAGGATTATTTTAGAGGTTTTCCCCCTCAACAAATTGTCCCCGACAACGGCGCCAATTTGTTGAAAGGAAGTTTCCTCTTCAGTGTGTTTTCTTTATTTGGTTAAGTAAGTAAACTCGGTTTTATTCTTTGTTTGTCATCTCGGCTTTGTTGAAATAAATTCCAACGTCGGTATAATGGTTTCAAGAATATTCCAGTTACAACTTATTACTAATAATCATGTGAAAAGGTATTCCTTCTTTGCCCCATCTCGGATTTGTTAGAATAATTTCTAACGCCGGTACAATGGTATCACAACAATCCCCTATTACATAATTATTAAGTACCTTTCAATACCATCTCGGTTTTGTGGGATAAATTCCTACACCAGTTTAATGGTATTCTAATGTACAAAAGTGATGAATAGTTAGTTGTTATAAACAAATAAATAAATAAAGAACAAAAGAATAATAAAGTTATGTGACATTTATTTATTTACTCCCTTTCGGGTACCTTTTATTAACAAACCAAACTTCTTCCTTAAGGAAGGTTGGTATTAAAGAATAAATAAATTGCGGAATGTAAATAACAATAAATAAAAGTTAGTAAGTTAGTTTCATCACTTTTGTATATTAAAAGGTGTTTCAACAAATAAATTTATTGATAACACTTTATTATTTTACAATTTATAGAGTTATGTCGAACCACAATGAATTGCCT
>NC_032027.1:15898994-15901536 GCF_001865875.1 Lupinus angustifolius | reverse complement strand
TTCTTGAGGAGACAAGATCAATTTGAATAAGGAAAAGATTTCTCAACTTCTTATGAGTTTGAACTACTTAGACAAGTTCTTATGTTTTACTTTGATTAACTCCAAACACCAAGTTCTAAAATCCTCCTTTTAGTGTATGTTCTAAAATGGTAGAATGATAATCACTTATATTTATTACTAAACAATATTACATCCACAAAGAGATTAGGTTGTCACACCCTAATCTTGGCTACTCTAATATTGAAGTAGTAATGAATATAAGATCTTAAGAAAAGTATGCTTAACTTGGCAAATAAACTAAGTAGTACAACTACTTCTTAGTTTATTTGTTAAGTGTTTGAGACAAGTAATTTTTCATGACTTGAAATCCGTTTTTAGGTGATCAATCTAAAAAGAGCATTAAGAACTTCTCGAACAAATAAAATTAACTGAAGCACAAACTTGAATGATTAAAATTCAAATGAAATTATAATGAAGAAAGAAATACAAACATACCATAATCCAAATGAAAGTTGTAGGAGCATTAGCCATCCATCCAAAGATTAGATGCTTGAAGTTCCAAAATAGGATGCAAAATCATGTTTTTGCACCTATTTTTCCAACTCCATTTTCCTCTTGAGTTACATGAAAAACTACTCTAAAACTAGCCTAAAAACTACCTAAAATTTACTAATAATCATGTGAAAAGGTATTCCTTCTTTGCCCCATCTCGGATTTGTTAGAATAATTTCTAACGCCGGTACAATGGTATCACAACAATCCCCTATTACATAATTATTAAGTACCTTTCAATACCATCTCGGTTTTGTGGGATAAATTCCTACACCAGTTTAATGGTATTCTAATGTACAAAAGTGATGAATAGTTAGTTGTTATAAACAAATAAATAAATAAAGAACAAAAGAATAATAAAGTTATGTGACATTTATTTATTTACTCCCTTTCGGGTACCTTTTATTAACAAACCAAACTTCTTCCTTAAGGAAGGTTGGTATTAAAGAATAAATAAATTGCGGAATGTATGGAGGTTCCATGAGTTGACCTAGCTTTCTTCAAAATTGGGTTTGCTGTCCAGGTCAGCCAGGTCAGATTGGTCCACACTGGGCACCAGTTTGGTCCACACTGGGCACCAACTTGGTCCAGGCTGGGCGTGACCTGGTTCCAGCTGGGCGTGGACCTGACTGTCATGCCCTAGTGCTTAGCTGACGTGGCCTAGTGCTTAGCTGACCTGGCCTGGTGCTTGGTGCTTGGCTGACCTAGCCTAGTGTTTTGTGCTTGGCTGACCTGGCCTGGTGCTTCGTTGACCTGGCCTGGTGCTTCGTTGACCTGACCTGGTGCTTCGTGCTTGACTGGTCTGGCCTGGTGCTTGACTGGTCTGGCCTGGTGCTTGCCTGACCTGGCCTGGTGCTTGGTGCTTCGCTGACTACGCCTGGTGCTTGGCTGACTTGACTTGGTGCTTCACTGGTCTGGCCTGACCTAGCCTGGTGCTTAGCTGACTTGGCCTAGTGCTTGACTTGGCTGGACAACTTTGTGCTTGATTTCTTCATGGTGAAGCAACCTTTTTTTCTTTGGTTTGTTACTTCATTTTTGTTGGTTGCTTGACACTTTTGGGCTGTTTTCTTTAAGTTAAGGTAAGCATTTGATTTTTGCAAGTTGTTTGACCAACCTTAACTTAGGTTTCTTCAAGATTAAGTAAGCTACCTTTCTTCAAGGATAAGTAACCAAATTATGCACATAGCATGCCATGCTTTAACTTGATTACTTTTAGCAATTCATTTTGAGCTTTTGTCTTGAATTCTTGTCCATCTTTCAATTTATTCTTTAATATTCAATTTCCTACAAAACTCAAAGAAAACTTGGACAAGAATTAATAAAGAACTAATTTATTCAATCATGCAAAATTCACCTAAAAAGTGTTAATTTAAGTTGGTTTTCTGTTTTTCTCAATTATGCTTAAGATAAGTGCCATAAAAGTGTATGAAATTTAGGTCTGTTTGGCACTTATCAAACTCCCTCCAACTTAAAACTTTGTTTGTCCCCAAACAAAATGTACAATAACAACCACTTGGCTTTGGAAAAATTAGGTTTGTACAAGATCAAAACTTATGCATGATTCCTTTTAAGTTCCATGAGATGTGTGTATGATTATGTGACTTTAACTCATAATGCTTTAAACTAAGAATTGAACACATCTTTTCAAAAACTCATTTAGCAATTCACTTATTAAAAATGTTATCAATCAAAGAGATGCATTTCACACACGATTCAAGAATGGAACCAAATGGGGTAAGTGTTTCACTCAAAACTCAACTTGTTTGATTTGCAAGAATTTAATTTTGTTTTTCATCTTAACACTTACTTTGATTGCACAAAATTTTTCAAGAATCTTATTTAGGTTGTAATGAGGCTTGGCTATCAAAGGAAATTGGGTTTTCAAGATATTCAAAGATACTTTCAAAGTTAAAAGAGAGCAAAAATTAATTTTTCATTAAAAACATATACTCCTTTCAACCTTTTTCCATTTTTCCTTCCCTCATTCTTT
>NC_032027.1:15897854-15898894 GCF_001865875.1 Lupinus angustifolius | reverse complement strand
TAGGAGATTATTTTTGTTTTTCCATATTAGTCTCAAGAGTTGATTTTGAGAATAAAATTTTATTTTAAGGCTCAAAGGGGTTAACAAAGGATATTCCTATTTTTGGTTGGTCATTTTTGGTCAAGTGGCTCATTCTAATTGAAAGAACTTGCCTTGATCATATCCTATCAAATTTTGTGCAACCAAGTAAAGAAAGATTCAAACAAAATCAATTGTGCAAAACCAAAAAGTTTCTCACTAAGCTCACATAATTATTGTGTTTGGCTTACACTCTCTCACAAGGTTGGTTTATGTACAACTCTTTGATTTTTAAACAAATTCACAAGGTCATGATAAATGATTTTCCAAAAAGTTTGCATTTTATCCAAGTTATAACATTATGAATTATTCACAAAATTTTCATTTTTTTATCTCATGTTGTTCATCAAAGCTTGTAATTTACAAAGTCATTGATCTTGAAAAATGTTTAAGCAAATTTTGTGTTTATTTACTTTGTTTAGTTTCAACAAATTCACTTTTTAAATAAATCTTCAAAAAGAAAAAATAAACCACACTAAAAAATAATTTTAACAAGTAAGCACACTAAAATAAAAATAAACAAACTAAGGAATTAAAATACAGCAGAAACAACAGAATATTTTAAAATACAGCAAAATTTCATTCTTTGAAAATGTTATACACACTCCCCCAAACTTAAGTACTTGACTTGTCCTTAAGTCAAAAAATATTTTGAGGAAGTTTGTATAATTTTTTGTAAGAATGAAAAAGAAAATCAAAACTGACCACCATTTTTAGGAGAACACAAAATTTTATTTTCCTTGTTTTCACTATCCTCTCCTAGATAGTAGTGCCATCAACTCCTCATTTTTGTCTGTTTGTTTGGACTTGTTTTCTTGTAAATCATTTCAAACTTGCAATTTTCTTTTACTTTGAGGTTAGTCTAACAATTCACATGAATTTATAATTTCCAAAGACACTAAGTTCATGAATTAAATTTGATTGAGAGAATTCCAACCAAACACCTTGCTTTTTCATGAAAA
>NC_032027.1:15897463-15897754 GCF_001865875.1 Lupinus angustifolius | reverse complement strand
TCCATTCAGAATTTCATGAATTTGTTTTGTTAAATGGTGAACCAAATAACACACTTTGTATGAGTTCTCAAGTTTGAAAAAATTCATTTTTCGCACAAATGTAACAAGCTTGCTCTTAGTTTTAAAAATTAATTTGAAATTTTCAAAATCATTTACTAAGGCATGTTGATGGAAATGTTTGGTTAAAGTATCACAAGATAAAGTATCATCATCAAAAAGTACATGGTGAATACTTAACCTTTAAGGATTCAAGTGGCTTCCCTTCTTGAAGAAAAAGTCCAGCCACTAATC
>NC_032027.1:15895767-15897363 GCF_001865875.1 Lupinus angustifolius | reverse complement strand
TCACTCCACTAATTCATTTTTTTCTTTTTGAGTTTTTTATTTTTTCAAATGTACAAAACATAACAATAAAGATGTACAAAAGGAAAAATAAATTTATACAAAAGAGGAAGAAAATGTTATGCACAATTATTTGATAAATGACATATAAATATGAAATTTCTATTATTAAAGCAATTCCCCAACAACGGCGCCAATTTGTCGAAAGGAGTTTTTGAGAGGTTTCACCCTCAACAAATTGTCCCCGGCAGCGGCGCCAATTTGTTGAAAAGGAATATTTTAGAGGTTTTCCCCCCAACAAATTGTCCCCGGCAACGACGACAATTTGTTGAAATGAAGTTTCCTCTTCGGTGTGTTTTCTTTATTTGGTTAAGTAAGTGAACTCGGTTTTATTCTTTGTTCGCCATCTCGGCTTTGTTGAAATAAATTCCAGCGCCTGTATAATGGTTTCAAGAATATTCCAGTTACAACTTACTTCTAATAATCATGTGAATAAGTTATTCCTTCTTTGCCCAATCTCGACTTTGTTAGCATAATTTCTAACGCCGGTACAATGGTATCAAAGCAATCCCCTATTATTAAGTACCTTTCAATACCATCTCGGTTTTGTGGGATAAATTCCTACACCGGTTTAATGGTATTCTAATCTACAAAAGTGATGAATAGTTAGTTGTTATAACAAAATAAATAAATAAAGAACAAAAAAATAATAAAGTTATGTGACATTTATTTATTTACTCCCTTTCGGGTTCCTTTTATTAACAAACCAAACTTCTTCCTTAAGCAAGCTTGGTATTAAAGAATAAATAAATTGCGGAATTTAAATAATAATAAATAAAAGTTAGTAAGTTAGTTTCATCACTTTTGTAGATTAAAAGGTGTTTTCAACAAATAAATTTATTGATAACATTTCAACAAATAAATTTATTGATAATACTTTACTATTTTACAATTTGCACCTCTTTCAAGATTCAATTTTAGTATAGTATAGGGTTATGTCGAACCACAAGGAATTGCCTAACATAATGAATCATATGAATATGTCAATGCACAAATAATGAGGGAACACATTTTGGTTGTTTTTTATTTGATTTGATGTGCACATAAACACTTAACAAGAAACATAAACCAAATATTAACAAATTCTTGAGGAGACAACATCATTTTGAATGATGAAAGTGTTTCTCAACTTCTTATGTATTTGAACTACTTAGACAAGTTCTTATGTTTTACTTTGATTAACTCCAAACACCTCCTTTTAGTGTATGTCCTAATATGGAGGAAAGAAGAGGAATAAACTAGGAAGAATTTAGAAGGTATGTATGATGTTTACAAATGAGAATTTCATGCCCTTATATAGGTCAAGGTGCTTGGCGCTCAGCTGCTTCTTTGCACCGCTCAGCAGCTGACCAAACCCATCAGCATGGCCTGATGCTTAGCTCACCTGGCCTGGTGCTTCCCTGACCTGGCCTGGTGCTTGGCTGACCTGGCCTGGTGCTTGGTGCTTGGCTGACCTGGCCTGGTGCTTGGCTGACCTGACCTGGTGCTTGGTGCTTGACTAGTCTGGTCTGGTGCTTGGCTGACCTGACCTGGTGCTTG
>NC_032027.1:15886600-15895667 GCF_001865875.1 Lupinus angustifolius | reverse complement strand
ATCAAAACTTCTGCATGATTCCTTTTAAGTTCCATGAGATGTGTTTATGATTATGCGACTTTGACTCATAATGCCTCAAATTAAGAATTGAACACATCTTTTCAAAAACTCATTTAGCAATTCACTTATTAAAAATGTTACCAATCAAAGAGATGCATTTCACACACGGTTCAAGAGTGGAACCAAATGGGGTAAGTGTTTCACTCAAAACTCAATTTGTTTGGTTTGAAGAATTTAATCATGCAAAATTCCCCTAAAAAGGGTTAATTTAAGTTGGTTTTCTACAATTTGCATAGGATAAGTGCCATAAAATGATGGTGAAAAGTGTATACTTTTTGCACTTATCAATGACAAATATAAGATGTTTTGAAAATGTTAACTTACAACAAGTTCAAGTCCTCATGGTAAGTAATAATTGAAAGCAATAATACAAGTATTTTTGTGAATGCAAACATGTAAGATCACGATTTTGATGAAGACAAAAGATGAAAGCTTTAAGACAATGGACACATCGACAACAACATCACAAGACTCATATTTAAGCATGGATCATGAAAACTAAGAGTAATTATTTTCTTTTTAGGTCATAAAAGTTGCTTTGAATGGGTAGAATCTAGGTTGAGTGAACTCTTGCTAAATCTCACATAACATGAGCATATTGCATAAAGTAGATTTTTCAAACATCACATGATTAAAACATATTTTAGCATACGTACATGATTTTGGGCACTTATAACGATATCCTTTTCAATGTCATGTATCACGCATACATCATTCATATTAGAGGTTCATGCGTAATTAACAAAGTCTTTTTGAAAACCATTAATCAATTAAGAATCTATCTAATCGATTTAGCCTTTCTAAATGGGCAACCATTATTTGATTAAGGACATGATTAATCAATTAAGTTAGTTTCTATTTTGGAATGTTGGACGTTTTAAAAAAAATATTAATTGATTAAGTAACAGTTTAATTGATTATCCCCAACAGAACAATTGAAAAAACAAATGGCATTTTACCATCTTTCCCATATGCAAAGGTATCAGATTGAATTACGAAAATACATCAATGTTTTATATCACATAAAAACAAGAATTTTCAGTAGTGATTGATTGGGAAAAGGAGAAGTTTTTACAATCTTTGAAAAAGAGAGCATTTTCATATCTTGAGAGTTTCAAAGTTTTCCTTTTGTGAATCCTATATATTCATTTTCCTCTCTGTATGTGATATTCATCAAAGGGATGTGTGCATAATTGTGAGTGTATTGTTTATCATATTGAATGTGCATTGAAAGTTGTACATGAACTTTACGTTCGTTATTTACGGATTTATCTCTTTTTCGGTGTGAGATATAACCTAGGAAAAAATAAAGAAATCGAGAGAAATCCCCAGCTAGAAGTGACGAGGAGTCATTAGAAGCTAAGTCCAAGAGAAGTCTTGGTGAAGAAGTGTTTGTATTAAACAATTGATTTCTTCTTCTAAAGAAAATCTCCCAATATCAGAAGGGGATTCCTGGATGTAGTTTGCACGTGGACAAGCAAACGAATCAAGATAAAATCGATTGTATTTTCTTCTCTTTATCCTACTCTTTACTTAATCACAATTATCATTCTCTTGCATCTTTTTAACATCATTATTTAAGTGATCATTGCGTAAGTAACTTGCTTTGTTAATTGCACTTTGTATTTATATTTTAGAGCATATTAAGTTTGGTATAACCTTTGATTTCTTGTTGTATCAATAGAATCAAGAACAAAAATATTTTCGATATAACAGGTTGAGTAATCGATTAAGTCTGCATATAATCGATTAAGTATACTCTATGTTATTTGATTAAGTTTGCCTATAATCGATTAAATTTGCTCTATGTTAATTATTAAGTTTTCAATTAATCAATTAAAATCAGTTCTTTTTGAGAATATCTTTTGCATTTCGAATCGAGTTCATTTGTAATATGTATTACTTATTCACCCACCCCCGAGGATGAAGATACAGCTCTTGTTATCCAACAAACGACATCAAAGCTAGTTCGAACATAATAGCTTAATCTCTAATTCGTGTGATCCTAGGGATATACATAATGAGATCTAAAAATTCTTTCAGTGGTGAAGGATGTGAAGAAGATCTTGCTCATGATCTTGGCATGGTTTTGATGAAAACACCAAGATCACAAAAAGAATAAAAAGGAAGAAGACTGTGATGACAAGATGATCACGATTCAATAATTATTCATAGACCAAGTCTTATTAGTTACTTCTATCCTTATAACTCAAATTATAGTTAGTAACAATGCTCAAGAATGGAGAACACAGTGATCACCCTATAGATAACATCATTGGTGATATAAGTAAAGGAGTTTCAACTCGCGTGAAGTTAAACAATGCTTGTCTTAATATGGTCTTTGTTTCTCAAATAGAACCATCCAAAATTGATGATGCAATTGAGGATGAGCATTGGATTCTTGTGATGCAAGAAGAATTAAATCAGTTTGAGAGAAACCAAGTTTGGGAACATGTTCCTAGACCTAAAGATAGGCAGGTCATAGGCACTCGTTGGGTCTTTAGAAATAAATCAGATGAAAATGGTATTATCATAAGAAATAAAGCAACACTGGTAGCACATAGATATAACCAAGATGAAGATATAGACTTTGATGAAAACTTCACTTCGGTTGCTAGACTTGAAGTTATTAGATTATTGCTAGCATATGCATGTTAATTGGACTTTTAGTTATATAAAATGAATGTACAAAGTGCTTTTCTAAATAGTTCTATACAAGAAGAAGTGTATGTTGAACAACCTCTGGGTTTTGAAGCTTACAAACATCTCTCTTATATTTATAAACTTAAAAAATCTCTCTATGGCTTAATGGAAGCTCTTCATGCCTGGTATGAACGTGTAAAAGCTTTCTAATTGAAAAGGATTTACTAAAGGAAAGATTGACACTACACTATTTATTAAGAAAATCAATCATCGTACTTTACTTCTTTAAATCTATATCGATGATATTATTTTCAGTTCTGCTAATGATTTTTTGTGTAGTGAGTTTGATAAAAATGATGCAGGGGAAGTTTGAGATGTCCATGATGAAAAAGATAAATTACTTTCTTGGACTTTAAATCAAACAACTAAAGGATGATATATTTGTTAGTCAATATAAATACTATTGGTGTAACCGATTAATTATTTGGGCAATACGTTTGAGTAAACGGTTACTATGGAGTTTAATCGACTACACTACTTGGAAGTTTGAAAACTGGGCAATTGTACTTGATGTAATTGATTACCCTAATCAGAGTAATCGATTACACTATGTGGTATAATTCCCTCTTTTCAACTTCATCTTCTCCATTTTCAAACCTTCATAAAACATGTAACTTCTCTCTCCCTCTCGAAAAACTTCATTTCTTAACTGTTTTGGGTGAATTTTTTGGTCAATTTATATCGCATTCTCAATTCTTAACACTTTGCAACCTTCACTTTTGTTTTTAGTGGCCAAAATCAAAAATCCCCGAATCTCATCTTATCAAAACCTAGTTTTTTCCTCAAAACATCATTTTCATGGCATATTTCTCCAAGACCTAGAAGCCTCACACCAACACTTCAACTAGAGTTAATACATTGGATTTGGCGTGACTTCTATCAAACGAGGAACAACAAAAGGTCTTCAAGGAGAATTTCCATCAAAGACCTATCTTTGCTCCAAAATATGGTATGTTATTAGCTTTTGAGGTTGATGGTTTTCTGTTCCCTATTCTTTTTAAGCAACAATTGTTTTTTGATTTCTGTATAATATACTGTGCTTGCTATCGTGAAATAATTTGAGTATTTTACTTCAATCTTCATTTTAAGAAGAATAAGATATTTTCATATGTCAATGGCAAAGACATTGCTATAGACTACAAAACATTATGTTCTATTTGCAGTAACTTACCCTTTATACGGATGATAGTAGAGTCAGGATTCCAAAGTGACTTAGAGGGGTATGACAAACATGAATTCTACCAATCTATGTGCAGATTTTCCAAAATGGAATTAGAATTGCGTAAGCAAAAGGCTGTCCGTGACTCGATCAAAAACCGAAATATACTTGCTGCATGTAATTTAAACTTAGAGGATCATTTGATTCATTTTTTTCTGAGTTATGTTGTAATTTCGAAATTTTCAAACCATTCGCAAATTAGTAATATGGAGTTACAACTAATGTATACCATTAAGCATAACATTCAAATTAACTAGACTCAGATGATAATGAGACAAATGTGGACCTTTAGAGATGACTTTCGACCCTTGCCTTACACAATCGTCATCACTGCCATATTAGAGCATTTTGGTGTAACTTTTGTTGGAGATTCTAAATTCCCACTTGATGCGCGGGACAATAGAATTGATGTGGATGTTGTCCACACAATGGTTTTCTTCCGAAAACACCACTAATATGATTTTTCAAGCATCATGGAGAGACTTAGGGAACTCCTTCGGAAAATCCTTCTTCTGATTCGCCTACTCGAACCGAATCCTCTTCCCCAGGCTCATTTCCTTCCAAAAAAATGATCATAGACAAACTCTCTTCTCTTTGGGGCTACATCTCTACCAGGATGGATACTTTTGATGCTTCAAACAAACAACACCAAGAAGAGCTCTATAGACTATCTAACTATTTGAATTTAATGGATTTGGAAGCTACGCAGCCTTCACCGAATTCATAGAGTAGTGGTTTATGATTAGTTGTTGTTTAAGTGTTGTTGTTGTTGTTACGTTAATGTTTTTAAACTTGTTGGATTTGTATTTCGTTTTATGGTTGTCACAATTTGAACATGGTTTATGTTTCTATGTTTTATTGTTTGAACATATGGTTATGTTGCTGAATTATATTAAATGTTATGACCTTTACAAAGTGTTATCCATTTTATATAGCATTATCAATTGTTATGGATGACCAATCAGATTCTGGGTTTTTTATAAAGTCATACCTATATCTTGTTACCCTTTTTATATGTATATCTATATATATTCTGCTGGAACATTGCTTTTCCTTCTTTTTGATGAAGTCAAAAGGGGGAGACAAATTGAGTTATGTGTTTTTCTGTTATAACTATTTCAGGTACAAAAAAGGGGGGATTATGAAGAAGATCTTGCTCCTAACCTTGACATATTTTTGATGAAGACACCAAAACCAAAAAAAGAAGAAAAAAGAATAAGACCATACATACATGACGATCAAGCTTCAAGGATTATTCTTAGGCACTTTTATCCTTATAACTCAAAGTATAGTTAGTAACAATGTGCAAAGAAAGTTAAAAGTATTTTTTTGAAAAGAATTGAAAACTCGTAAAAAAATATTTTATATACCATGTAATGAGTTACTTGATCAGAGTAACATGTTACAAGTACTGCGTGACAATTGGTAATATGTTACTAGGATTACGTAACATGTTACCTGACTAAGAAAACAAATTTCAAAAATAATTGTGAGAGTGTAACCGATTACCCAAAAGTGGTAACCGATTATTTTGAAAACATAAGCTTTTGGTATTCGATTAGATCATTGATGTAACCAATTACACTGTATTATTTAACCAGATTTTCAAATTTGAAATGAAATGTTTTCATTCAAACTCAATGAGTTTCACTCCAATTGTGTCCCAACCTTTGGAATGATACCATGGTTGATTAGAAGCCTATTTAAAGGCCTTGAAACACCCATTTGAACATACACTAAAGATACAAGACTCAAAAATATTGTGAGAAAATTTCATAACTTTTGTAAACAATTCTTGGTACTTGGATCTAACTTTTATTCTAAATTTTCAGATGTTTTCTGAAGTTTATAAAGTGCAAGTTCTTAAAGTTTTCTTAAACACTTTTCAAGAACATTTGTTTAGTAAGTATATTAATATTCAAAGCATTGCAGGTTATGGTATTGTCATATCTTGTAAAGAAAATCCAGCCATTATTATCATTCTTCATCTCATTGTAAACTTGTCATCACCAGGGTGTGGTGGTAAAGGAAAGAGTTCACTTGGAAATGTTGTTTTCTAAGGGTGAGATATTTGTGAGTGTGTAAGGTACAAGGTTTTTTAGGAGAAAAATTGTAATCGCAACTCAAAGTATCTAGTGGAAAAATCTCTTGTGTAACAAGAGTAATGTATTCTTCGATGGACAAGAAGGTGAATCAGTATAAAAACTTTTGTGTATTCTTCTTCTACCCTCTTCTTGTGCTTACATTTTGAGTTTAACTTGGTTAATTTCTGCAATAATATTCCATTGTTTTACATTCTATTACATCATAGAAAAATTGACTATTTCTCCCATCAACTAATTCACCCCCTCTTAGTTGCCATCTTAGTTTCAGAAAGGATCCTCTATCAATCGATTTCCCTTCTTTAGTGTATAAGGATATGTCTATTGATACGAATATTTGAGAAGACATACAAAATGGACCTCACATTCGACTACACTTGGTGGAAGGTGAGACTAAAGGGTCTTTGGATCGATGACGAAAAGAGAAAATTGCAGCATAATTTGAAGGCTAAGAATATTATTACTTCTGCACTTTCCTATGAAGAGTTCTTTAGGATTTCACAATGCAAAAGTGCCAAAGAAATGTGGGATACTTTAAAAGTAACCCATGAAGGCACTAGTAGACCCAAACTTGCTAGATTGATTGCTTTACGCATATTGTTAATCATATTAGTGAAATGACTAACAAAGTTTTAAGATGTCTTGATAGGGCATGCCAACCTAAGGATACGACTATTATGGAATCCAAGGACTTGGATTCAATGTCAGTCACAATACTTGTTGGAAAGCTTCAAGAAGATGAGATGGAGCTGGGTCGTTTGACACAACATGAAGAATCAGACAAGACGAAGAAATGCATCTCTCTCAAAGCTACAACATCCCATACAAAAACTCAAGATGAGACACCTTGTGATGAAGACTCTGATTTTTCCAATATTGACGATGAAACCATAGCTCTCCTTATGAACAAGTTTAGCAAATTCTTAAAGAATAAAGGAGGTTTTAGAAGATCTCAACAAAAGGAACCAAGAGAGTCAACCAAGAAGGGTAACTACACAAAGGAGAAAATTACTTGCCATGAATGTGGGAAGGTAGGACACATGATGTTTTCATGTCCTACCTATATCAAAAGGGTTGAGAATGACAAGAAAGAATCACGTGACATGAAGGCTAAGAAAGTCTATATTGTGTGGAATGTACTCGGTGAAGAAGCCTCATCAAGCACCTCAGATGATGAATAATCGACCAAATTATGCCCTATAATTCAAAATCATGATACTTATGAAACAAAGAAACCAAGACAACTCGAGTGAGGTTAGTATTTTCGATTTTGATGATAACTACATGTGAACACCTATTTTTGGCGAATAATACTTTTTCAAAAAATGACAAATAAATAAAAATATGTATTTCTATCAAAAAATGATCTTTTTTAAGTATCCCAAAGTACCTGCAACATGGCTCAATCCTAAACCATCAATTAATTTCTCATTCACCTTTTACTCTCTCATGGGTCCCTAACCGTCCCACTCTCTCAAACAAACCCCACTCTTCACTCTCACAACTTCCACACACACTCTTAGAAACCACCCACATATTTTCCCCATAAAACCACGACCCACCACACACAGATGAGGGGGGAAAAGAAATTCTGAACAAAAAATGTGTTCCTTCTCTCTCCCGCTCATAACACAGCCCCACCTTTACACTGTCCTGAAAGTGTGCATGTCAAGAGGAACACTTTGGAAAGCTCTCCTTATATGTCATGGTTTTGATGAGGACAACTTGTGCTTACAAGAGCTTGAAGATCATCAACAAATCAACGTGCTTAAGTCTTTAATTGGTACTAGGCTTAGACTAGAATCTAGTTTAAGTTGAGTCAAGGCTTAGGGCACCTAATACATGTCTCATATGCATAAATCTTTTAAATCATTTCATCCTTGAGATATGTCATTCATAATATGTTCATGCATTACATAAATACATGTATACATGCATTCTAGGCATAAACTAAGTGTTAAACATGTATGAACTAAGTGCATAACGTATTTGAGGTTTTGTATTTAAAAATACACTTTTAAATTGCGGTTACTCGATTAACCAATCCTTTAATCGATTAACCCAACTGCTTTGAAAAGTGGTTGCTACTAGAACACCTTTTAAAATGTTGTTAATCGATTAAGGCATACGTTAATCGATTAACCTAACTGTTTGTTAAGTTGTTGTAACTGAAAACTTGAAAAACAGAATCAGTTAACATTTTGAATCACGTTAATCGACTAAGATAGCATTTAATCGATTATCTGGGGTTCTGGACTGATTCTTTATAAACTGCATTTTCAGAATTAATCTCATAAGTTGCATGTTGCATTTATTAGAGAGTTAGAGCATTCTGCGTGTTAATTGTTGCATCTATTTGTTAAATGCATTTGTGAGTTTAGAAATGAGAGATTCTATGCTTTAGGATTGAGTGCATTTCATGTCATAATTTCTCATGTTTTCCCTCACATGTTCATGCATATTTTGATGCTTTTTCATGAAGTTTTATGATTCTGTAACTTCTGTTTTCATAACTAATACTTGTCATTTCACATGAATTTGTATTAGATGTGCATTAGAGTAAAGCCTTCTTGTTATATTTGAGCTTTGTAATAGCTTTATTTTACTCTTGTAATTGTTGTGTAATTGTTGTAAAGGGAATCTCATGGTGTCTTATCACCGTTAGAGATTGAGTGTTTCTTCATAATTGCTTAGAGTGTAAGAAAAGGAAAGAACAAGAGATTCTTTGGCTGAGGCTACGCCGAAAGAAACGTTTTCTTTATCGGTAAGAAGGGAGTCAAACCATAGAATAAGGTTCTTTATTTTCTTGTGAATGTCTAAGTTGTTGTAATTGGATGATGTGCATGTAAAAACATTGATTCAATTATAGTGAAGAAAATCTCCCAAATCAGCCGGGAGGCCTGGATGTAGTTTGCGGTGGACAAGCAAACGAACCAGGATAAAAATCGTGTTGCAGGATTTTTCTTTCTCTCTCTCTCTTTAT
>NC_032027.1:15886174-15886500 GCF_001865875.1 Lupinus angustifolius | reverse complement strand
TAGAGCATTTTACGTGATAATTGTTGCATCTAGTTGTTAAGTGCATTTGTGAGTTTAGAAAGGAGAGATTCTATGCTTTAGGATTGAGTGCATTTCATGTTATAATTTCTCATATTTTCCCTCACATGTTCATGCATATTTTGGATGCTTTTCATGAAGTTGTTTAGATTCTGTAACTTCTGTTTTCTTTCTAATACATGTCATATTGCATGAGTTTGTATTAGGTGTGTTTTAGAGTAAAGCCTTCTTGTTATATTTGAGCTTTGTAATAGCTTTATTTTACTCTTGTAATTGTTGTGTAATTGTTGTAACAAGGGAATCTCGTG
>NC_032027.1:15885782-15886074 GCF_001865875.1 Lupinus angustifolius | reverse complement strand
CTCTTGATTAACTCTTTCTGTGATTAAAAATGTCTTGATTAATCCGTTGCAGTGCATGCATGTGTCCTAAAAAGTCGAAACCGTTCTGCTGCCTAAAAACCAATTTTTACCGTGTTTAATCGATTAAACATGTGGGGTTAATCGATTACCTGGGCTTAGTTTTTGAAAATTCAATTTTTTACTGATTTAATCGATTAAACCGCCCGTTAATCGATTACCTGGGCAATTGTTTTTGAAAATTCAAATTTTGCACTGTTTTAATCGATTAAACAGCCCGTTAATCGATTAAAAC
>NC_032027.1:15885380-15885682 GCF_001865875.1 Lupinus angustifolius | reverse complement strand
CGACTCTTTATGCTATGCTATTGTTTTGTTTTGTTTTTGCTCTAATTATGTCGAATAGCTTATTTGCTTTCGTGAATGGTTCTTGTTCATATGAGATTTGATGTTGATAATATTGCTTACTAATTGATTAAATCTTGTATGCCATTCTCTTTACCTATTAGCTATTTTTTTGTCAAATAAAGCGCATTTGTTCAATTTACCGAAAAATAAAACAGGTTAATTTGTTAAAACCCAAATTAATTCATTAACTTTGTTTTATGATTAACTCATATCTCTTCCCAGCTTTTTTGACCTGGGTTATC
>NC_032027.1:15884054-15885280 GCF_001865875.1 Lupinus angustifolius | reverse complement strand
GTGTTCCTCTTGACATGCACACTTTCAATCTCCCCCTTTTTGATGATGACAAACACTACATCAACTTCATTAATTGTAATAACAATTGTTTGATGAATAAGCTTGAAGATTGTGTTGGCATGATTGATATGATGCGCAAATATATCGGAAGCTGTTATTACGATCAACCTGCACAATCAGAAACAACAAAACAACCTTTCTCCCCCAATTGAAAGTGTGCATGTCAAGAGGAACACTTTGGAAAGCTCTCTTTATATGTCATGGTTTTGATGAGGACAACTTGTGCCTACAAGAGCTTGGAGATCATCAACAAATCAACGTGCTTAAGTCTTTAATTGGTACTAGGCTTAGACTAGAATCTAGTTTAAGTTGAGTCAAGGCTTAGGGCACCTAATACATATCTCATATGCATATATCTTTTAAATCATTTCATCCATGAGATATGTTCATTTGATAATATGTTCATGCATTACATAAATACATGTATATGTGCATTCTAGGCATAAACTAAGTGTTAAACATGTATGAACTAAGTGCATAACGTATTTGAGGTTTTGTATTTAAAAATACACATTTAAATTGTTGTTAATCGATTAACTAATCCTTTAATCGATTAACCCAACTGCTTTGAAAAGTGGTTGCTACTAGAACACCTTTTAAAATGTTGTTAATCGATTAAGGCATACGTTAATCGATTAACCTAACTGTTTGTTAAGTTGTTGGAACTGAAAACTTGAAAAACAGAATCAATTAACATTTTTGAATCACGTTAACCGATTAAGATGGCATTTAATCGATTAACTGGGATTCTGGACTGATTCTTTATAAACTGCATTTTCAGAATTAATCTCATAAGGTGCATGTTGCATTTATTAGAGAGTTAGAGATTCTATGCTTTAGGATTGAGTGCATTTCATGTTATAATTTCTCATATTTTCCCTCACATGTTCATGCATATTTTTGATGCTTTTCATGAAGTTGTTTAGATTCTGTAACTTCTGTTTTCATACTAATACATGTCATATTGCATGAGTTTGTATTAGGTGTGTTTTAGAGTAAAGCCTTCTTGTTATATTTGAGCTTTGTAATAGCTTTATTTTACTCTTGTAATTGTTGTGTAATTGTTGTAACAAGGGAATCTCATGGTGTCTTATCACCTTAGAGATTGAGTGTTTCTTCATAATTGCTTAGAGTGTTAGAAAAGGAAAGAACAGAGATTCTTGGCC
>NC_032027.1:15881428-15883954 GCF_001865875.1 Lupinus angustifolius | reverse complement strand
CTTCTAGGTGTATTGTAACCACTGATACCTAACATCTCCCGCACATATCTTGTTCTCTATCTGTTACCCGCACCTATACCTTCTTCTACCTTATCTTTTTTAGCAAATCAGAACTTTCTCTTTTTGTTATTTTTATCTTCATCTATCATCACTATTCTTCACCAAAAAAACCCAGCACAACACATCATCAGTCTTCCACACAACACCACAATAACCAAAATATAAATATTCATAGTAAGCAATAGCAACCCGGTTGAATGAAAATTGAGGACACACTCTGGCCACATCATTAATTGCAAAGGAAAGAATCTAAGGATAAACATTCCTTGGATGAGACCATCTTGAACCTTGTCTACCATGGCTTACCTCTTCCCGAAAGATTTATTTAACCACTCTTCAACAAAATGTGGTACAGAAGGTGGAATGATTCATGTTAAAACTGAATTGGAATGGTCAATGGGTTCTGATTTTTAGGATGTAAAAACTGAATTGGAATGGTCAAGGTGGATGGGTCAAAGCATGATGGTGTAAGAGGTTAGGTGAGTGAATAGTGGATATGGAGATTTGCTTTTACTTGATTGACAAGCAATTGACTCATGATGTGACCAATACTCAGACTTGAGTGATCTAATGATATTTCGAGATTAAATTTGTGCCCGAGTATTGTCAGGTAACTTCGTCCAGGGATGCACGATCTCTCAATTTAAGCTTTTCTCCTAAAATGCCTAAACTTGAATTTGGAGGTGAAAAATATCAAGAGATGGGTTACGAAAAAACTTGGTGTCTATTTTGACTCGAAATAACATTTCGAAGTCAATGACCTAATTAAAATTCGATACCGAGTTATGGAACTCAAAATCGTGTTTTTCTCTGGCCGAAACTCAGCAAAACGGCCCGAAATCATCTCAGAGACTTTTATTCTCCACATATCTTGAAATATTAGGGAAAGCAAGAAAATCATAATACAAGACTAAAACTCAATTGAGGTTTAGCCTAAAACATTTCTGATTAATTTCTAGAATTAATCTGTTAATAGTTAATTAATGAATTAAACGTGACCAGAAAAAATATGATGTTACATGTACTACTTATGCTATCTATCGAAATGAAGAGATTAAGTCATTAATGTTGACTTTCGTCTATTAGTTCCACTTCTATAAAATTAAAACAATTTCTAAATTTTAAATCCAACCAAATTACCAATTTTTAAAACCAGAACTACGTAGTCTTGATTCAATTTGTTGAAAGCGTATCTCGGTGTTTTGTTGGGAGTTTTCCATGAATTGACCTAAAATCACTTTTCTGGTGCGCCAGCCGCTTAGCACACCTGGTTCCCCGCCAAGCTACATGTTTCAGCAGCTTAGCTGACCTGGTTCCCCGCTCAGCTGCATGTTTCAGTCGCTTAGCTGACTGGTTCCACACTAAGCTGCCTATTTCAGCAGCTTAGCTGACCTGGCCTGGGGCTTGGTGCTGGCTGACTTGGCCTGGTGCTTGGTGCTGCCTGACCTAGCCTGGTGCTTGGTGCCTGACTGACCTGGCCTAGTGCTTGGTGCCTGGCTGACCTGGCTTGGTGCTTGGTACCTGGCTGACCTAGCTTGGTGCTTCGTGCTTGGCTTGGTTGGACAGCTTTGTGCTTGATTTCTTCAGGGTGAAGCAACCTTTTTTCCTTTGGTTTGTTACTTGATTTTTGTTGGTTGGTTGCTTGGCACTTTTGGGTTGTTCTCTTTAAGTTAAGGTAAGCATTTGATTTTTTGAAGTTGCTTTGTCTACCTTAACATAGGTTTCTTCAAGACGAAGTAAGCTACCTTTCTTCAAGGCTAAATAACCAAATTAAGCACATAGTATGCCATGTTTTAACTTGATTACTTTTAGCAATTTATTTTGACCTTTTGTCTTGAATTTTGGCTTGAATTCTTATCCATCTTTGAATTTATTCTTTAATATTCAATTTCCTACATAACTCAAAGAAAACTTGGACAATAACTAATTTATTTAATTATGCAAAATTTACCTAAAAAGTGTTAATTTACGTTGGTTTTCTACAATTTTCATAGGATAAGTGCCATAAAATGATGGTGAAAAGTGTATACTTTTGGCACTTATCAAACTCCCCCCAACTTAAAACTATGTTTGTTCCCAAACAAAAGGTTGAATAACAACCACTTGGCTTTGGAAAAATTAGTGTTGTACAAGATCAAAACTTATGCATGATTCATTTTAAGTTCCATTAGATGTGTTTATGATTATGTGACTTTGACTCATAATGCTTCAAACTAAGAATTGAACAGATCTTTTCAAAACCTCATTTAGCAATTCACTTATTAAAAATGTTATCAATCAAAGAGATGCATTTCACACACGGTTCAAGAATGGAACCAAATGGGGTAAGTGTTTCACTCAAAACTCAACTTGTTTGATTTGCAAGAATTAAATTTTGTTTTTCATCTTAACACTTACTTTAATTGCACAAAATTTTCAAGAATCACTAAGGTCTTATTTAGGTTGTAATGAGGCTTGGCTATCAAA
>NC_032027.1:15880781-15881328 GCF_001865875.1 Lupinus angustifolius | reverse complement strand
TTAAAAGAGAGCAAAAATTAATTTTTCATTAAAAACACATACTCCTTTCAACTTTTTTCCATTTTTCCTTCCTTCATTCGTTTTCTTGACCTTTTTGTGTAACTTCTCTTTAATTTTCTCAATCTCTTTTCACTCCATTTTTATTTTGGATCTTTTTCTTTAATTTTTTATTTGTAAAGAGATTGAGAGGTTTTCCTTGAACACTTTGTTACTTGGCCAACCATTCGCCCCAACTTAATTTCTTCTGTCAACCTTCCTTTTGAAAAATGCTCTATTTTTACTTAGAAAAGTATAGGAGATTATTTTTGTTTTTCCATATTAGGCTCAAGGGTTGATTAAATAAAATTTTATTTTAAGGCTCAAAGGAGCTAAAAAGGATATTCCTATTTTTGGTTGCTCATTTTTGGTCAAGTCGCTCATTCTAATTGAAAGAACTTTCCTTGATCATATCCTATCAAATTATGTGCAACTAGGTAAAGAAATATTCAAACAAAATCAATTGTGCGAAACCAAAAAGTTTCTCACTAAGCTCACATAATTATTGTGT
>NC_032027.1:15880333-15880681 GCF_001865875.1 Lupinus angustifolius | reverse complement strand
GTTTATGTACAACTCTTTGATTTTCCAAAAAGTTTGCATTTTATCCAAGTTATAACATTATGAATTATTCACAAAATTTTCAAATTTTCATCTCATGTTGCTCATCAAAGCTTGTTATTTACAAAGTCATTGATCTTGAAAAATGTTAGCCAAGTTTGTGTTTATTTACTTTGTTTAGTTTCAACAAATTCACTTTTTAAATAAATCTTCAAAAAGAAAAAATAAACACACTAAAAAAATAATTTTAACAAGTAAACACACTAAAAAATAAAAATAAACACACTAAGGAATTAAAATACAGCAGAAAGTTTTAAAATACAACAAAATTTCATTCTTTCAAAATGTTAT
>NC_032027.1:15879967-15880233 GCF_001865875.1 Lupinus angustifolius | reverse complement strand
TATCTTCTCCTAGATAGTGGTGCCATCAACTCCTCATTTTTGTTTGTTTGTTTGGACTTGTTTTCATGTAAATCATTTTGAACTTGAAATTTGCTTCCTCTTTGAGGTTAGTCTAACAATTCACATGAATTTATAATTTCCTAAGACACTACTTTCATGAATTAAATTTGATTGAGAGAATTCCAACCAAGCAGCATGCTTTTTCATGAAAATTGATGTTTAGAAAAAAACAATTCAATTTCAAATCCAAGTGATAAAATGGAAGT
>NC_032027.1:15878894-15879867 GCF_001865875.1 Lupinus angustifolius | reverse complement strand
GGTTAAAGTATCACAAGATAAAGTTTTATCATCAAAAAGTACATAGTGAATACTTAACCTTTAAGGATTCAAGTGGCTTCCCTTCTTGAATAAAAAAGTCCAGCCACTAATCCTTGTTTATTTCAATCCCTTTTATCTTGTTCTTTTGAAAAGGTTGATGAGGGGTACCTCCACATCTCCTAAAAAATTTATAACAACAATAAAAGGTTTCTTAACTAGTGGGTTTTCACTCCACTAATTCACTTTTGTTTTTCTTTTTGAGTTTTTAATTTTTTCAAATGTACAAAACATAAAAATAAAGATGTACAAAAGGAAAAATAAATTTATACAAAAGAGAAAGAAAATGTTATGCACAATTATTTGATAAATGACATATAAATATGAAATGTTCTATTATTAAAGTAATTCTCGGGCAACGACGCCAATTTGTTGAAAGCGTATCTCGGTGTTTTGTTGGGAGTTTTCTCCTCTCAACAAATCATCCTGACAGCAGTGTCAATTTGTTGAAAAATTAATACTCTCATTTTCGTTATGTTCTTTTTGTTTGATTAAGTAAGAGAACTCATTTTTACTCTTTGTTGACCATCTCGGCTTTGTTGAAATAAATTCCAAAGTCGGTATAATGGCTTCAAGAATATTCCAGTTACGACTTACTTCATTAATAATCATGTGAATAAGTCATTCCTTCTTTGCCCCATCTCGGCTTTGTTAGAATAAATTCTAATGCCGGTAAAATGGTATCGAAGCAATTACTTATTACCTAATTAATAAGTACCTTTGAATTCCATCTCGGTTTTGTGGAATAAATTCCAACATTGGTTTAATGGTATTCTAATATATAAAAGTGATGAATAGTTAGTTGTTAGAAACTAATAAATAAAGAACAAAAGAATAATAAATTTAGTGACATTTATTTATTTACTCCCATTCGGGTTCATTTTATTTAACAAACCAAACTTCTTCCTTAAGGAAG
>NC_032027.1:15878332-15878794 GCF_001865875.1 Lupinus angustifolius | reverse complement strand
GAATGTAAATAACAATAAATAAAAGTTAGTAAGTTAGTTTCATCACTTTTGTATATTAAAAGGTGTTTTCAACAAATAAATTTATTGATAACACTTCACTATTTTACAATTTACACCTCTTTCAAGATTCAATTGTAGTATAGTATCGGGTTATGTCGAACAACAAGGAATTTCCTTATAAAATAAATCATATAAACATGTCAAAGCACAAATAATGGGTTAAATATATTTTGTTGGTTTTTCGGTTTGATTTGCACATAAATAAATTAACAAGAAAATTAAACTAAGTATTCTCAAATTCTTGAGGAGACAAGATCATTTTGAATAAGGAAAAGATTTCTCAACTTCTTATGAGTTTGAACTCCTTAGACAAGTTCTTATGTTTTACTTTGATTAACTCCAAACACCAAGTTCTAAAATCCTCCTTTTAGTGTATGTCCTAAAATGGTAGAATGATAATCA
>NC_032027.1:15869039-15878232 GCF_001865875.1 Lupinus angustifolius | reverse complement strand
ACATGAAAAACTACTCTAAAACTAGCCTAAAAACTACCTAAAATGAAAGGAAAAGAAGAGGAATCAACTAGGAAGAATTTAGAATGAATTTACAATGTTTTACAAATGAGAATTTCGTGCCTTTTTATAGGCCAAATTTTTGGATGCTCAGCTGCCTTGTTTGGCAACTAAGTTGCTCACCTTTTGCCCCTGTGAAGACCCACTTTGGCCCCTACTTGACCCCTATGGTGGGCTAGGTTACATGCATAGTGACACCTCCTCCTTCTTGGCATCGCTTTATGTCATCCATGAGGTCATTTTCTTGGCCTTTAAGCAAATAAAAAGTAAGATGTTCCATGAATTGACCTAAAAATCACTTTTCTGGTGCGCCAGCCGCTTAGAACACCTGGTTCCCCGCTAAGCTGCCTGTTTCAGCAGCTTAGCTAACCTGGTTCCCCGCTCAGCTGCATGTTTAAGCTGCTTAGCTGAATGGTTCCCCACTAAGCTGCATGTTTCAACAGCTTAGCTGACCTAGCCTCGTGCTTGGTGCTGGCTGACCTGGCATGGTGCCTGGCTGACCTGGCCTAGTGCTTGGTGCCTGGCTGACCTGGCCTGGTGTTTGGTGCCTGGCTGACCTGGCCTGGTGCTTGGTGTCTGGATGACCTGGCCTGGTGCTTGGTGCTTGGCTTGGTTGGACAGCTTTGTGCTTGATTTCTTCATGGTGAAGCCACCTTTTTTCCTTTGGTTTGTTACTTGATTTTTGTTGGTTGCTTGGCACTTTTGGGCTGTTTTCTTTAAGTTAAGGTAAGCATTTGATTTTTTTCAAGTTGCTTGGCCTACCTTAACATAGGTTTCTTCAAGACGAAGTAAGCTACCTTTCTTCAAGGCTAAATAACCAAATTAAGCACATAGCATGCCATGCTTTAACTTGATTACTTTTAGCAATTCATTTTGAGCTTTTGTCTTGAATTCTTATCCATCTTTGAATTTATTCTTTAATATTCAATTTCGTACAAAACTCAAAGAAAACTTGGACAAGAACTAATAAGGAAGTAATTTATTTAATTATGCAAAATTTACCTAAAAGGTGTTAATTTAAGTTGGTTTTCTACAATTTTCATAGGATAAGTGCCATAAAATGATGGTGAAAAGTGTATACTTTTGGCACTTATCAATTCCCTAAAGCATTTAGGGATAGGTAAGAGCAAGATTAATTCTTGTTAGATACAAAAATAAAAATAATTTTTTTAAACAATTTAATTTAAATAAGTTAAGGGTATTTAATTCATGCAATTAGTTACAGTATCGTTTAATTATGGGCAGACGAGATGCTAATATCTTCATTGATCCATAATCAACTTGCAAACTCAAACTCTAATATAAAAGACCATTTTATCCTAGTTTGGGCTTAAATTGAGTTTTCCACGTTTTAACCGCAAAAGACATGGTAGCGACTCCAAAGAGGTCATGTATCCGAAAATCGGGGAATGACACCACACTTATGCTGTTTTATATGGTGCTTACGTTGAATTACATGAACAACTTAAAAACTTGGCTAAACTCAATGTCGATCGACAAAGAGTAATTTTGGTGCATGAAAAGAAAATTTTAGAAATGTAGAAATTTATTGATGAATTTCAGCTCCAAAATGAAACTTCATATCTCATTTATGCTAACTCTGCATGTGATTGTGCTTCTAAAGTTGCAAATTTATCTAAGGGTAGTCATAAGTTGGATAACTTTCTGGCAAAACAAAGAAATGATGGTAATTGATCTAATTTGAGATTTACACATGCTAAAAGTAGATCATACAATAAATATGTTAATTTTTCGAAAAATTGATATCATAACTCTCCTACATGTTTCTATTGTGGTGTGTATGGTCATATTTCTAATTCTTGTAATATTAGGTTGCATGATATACCCAAAGGTGGATATATTTGGATTGAAAAGGGATAAGATCCCAAGAAAACTAACATTAAGGGACCCAAGACTACTTGGATACTTAAAACAAGCAAGCAAACATTGTTTTTTAGGTGTGCCTAAGGACATTTGGACATTAATGGTATTTGGACAGCGAATGTTCTAGGCACATGATGGGTGATAAGTCCAAGTTTTTGAGGTTTCACCAAAGGAAAAGGATGATATCACATATTGTGATAACAATCAAGACAAGATACTTGGAGTTGGTAAGATTGGTAATACGTCACAAAATATCATTGAGAATGTGCTCTATATGGAAGACTTGGAGCATAATCTTCTATGAATTAGCAATTGTGTGATAAAGGTAATAAGGTAATCTTTAACTCCAAGTGCTGCATTTTTAAAAGTGACAATGACGATATCACTAAATTTATTGGTCATAGAACTAATAATATTTCCTCAAAGGTTGATTTGGATGATATTCCCTCACTACTTTCGAAATGTTTTATTTCAAAAGTGAATAGTATTTGGATTTAGCATAGGTGGCTTGCTCATATCCATTTGAATAAGTTGTCTACTAAGGAATTAGTAATTGGACTACCTAAACTCAAATTTAAAACAGAAGAAACTTGTGACTCTTGCCGAAAATGCAAACGAGTCAAAAGTTAATTTTCTTCTAAAAACATGGTATTCACAACAAGGGCATTAAAGTTACTTCTTATGGACTTGTTTGGACTATCTCAAATAATGAGTTTTGGGTGAAGTTATTATGCACTTGTTATTGTGGATGATTATTCTACATTCACAAGGACTTTATTTCTTGCACTAAAAGTGACACTTTCAAAACGTTTAAGTGGTATGCCAAGTTAATCCAAAACCAAATGAATCATAAAATTGTAACCATAAGAAGTGATCATGGTGGTGAATTTGAAAACCAAAATTTAAACAAGTTTTGCTTGAAACATGGTATTGAACACCAATATTCCGCTCCTATAACTCCTGAACAAAATGGGTTGTTGAAAGGAAAATTGAGTTCTTGAGGAGTTGGCTATAACCATGTTGAATGAGAGCAAAGTGCCCAAGTATTTTTTGAAAGATATGGTTCATAGTACTTGTTATGTTATGAATAAAGTACTCTTGAGGCCTACTCTTAAAAAAGAACCCTATGAACTGCTTAAAGGCTGAAACCTGATTATATCTCATTTTCATGATTTTGGATGTAAATGCTTCATTTTGAACATTGTTAAAGAACTTTTAAGAAACTTTGACTCAAATGTTGATTTAGTAATATTTATTGGGTATTCTGATCATAGTAAAGCATATATAGTCATTAACAAAAAAACAATAACGGTAGAAGAGTTTATTCATATTGTTTTTTATGAATCTTCTCCAAAATAGGAGAAAGGTATAATTGATGATGTAGGTACTCTTGAGGATGCATACTTTAAAGATCCAGAATATGAGAAAGTAATGCAAGAAGATCAAGATTCAATTCAAGATCATGCAAGAATTCCACAAGCTTGGAAGATAAAGAAAGAACATTCTTTTGACAATGTTATATGTGACATTTCTAATGGAGTGGTAACCTGAAATTCGTTGTGCAATACTTGTAATTTCTTTGCATTTGTTTCTCAAATTGAGCCTAAGACCATGAATGAGGCCATTGAGGATGAACATTAGTCACTAGCTATCCAATAAGAGCTAAACCAATTCGAAAGAAATAATATGTAGGATTTAGTCTCTAGACCAAGTGATCGTCCTATAATTGGCACAAAATGGATGTTTAGAAATAAACTTGATGAGTTTGGCTTGATTATTAGAAACAAAGCTAGATTGATAGCTAAAGGTTACAATGAAGAAGAAGGTATCAATTAAGATGAGACTTATGCTCCTATAGCAAGATTATAGGCTATTAGGATGCTTTTAGCCTTTGCTAATCGATTAACAAAACTGTCCTTAATCGACTAACCCTATTGATAATCGATTAAGTGCAGCAACTTTATTGTCTGCGCAAATATCGGAAAAGCGGGATTAGTGATCTATGACACCTATTCACCCTCCTTTAGTATATTCTTACCTCAGTGGTACCCAACAATTAAAAGGCCCTTTTCGGGCTTGAAACAGGCTCGGATAGCCTAAAAAGCCTATACCTCGCGATAAAGTCATGATTTATGTTTGTTTGCCCCAGTCCCTATCTAGAAAGGTTTAATAATGATCATTCTGACTTCAGATGCTAAACTTGTGCAAAACCTGCCGATCCTTTCCCACAAACGACTTCGTCTTCGATACACAAAACCAACCTTCCTTCATCCCAACATATAAAAGCTGAATTATCATCCTTCTACTTCAACTTATAATTTTGTGACCATAGTGATATAAAAATTATAACCATGGTTGGCTGAAGTTTTCTCCGCGTTCTTATTTGAGAGAGCGAGTAGATTTGTGTCTTTTTTTTGTTATTAGTACATTTGTGTCTTTATCCATAAGCTGTGAGCAAGAGTATGACTATGTTCATTAGAAAGTTGGTTTTGGAGATTCCTGAGCACAGTTTTCAATCACTTTTCTTATACTGCATTTCATCTTCACTTCATTCTTCATTTCCAATTTCTCTTTCTTTCTTTCTTTGTTCTTTTTTTAGTGAAAAATTAGTTGAAAACTGAAATTTAATCCAAATTTTTATTTCAAAATTAGACAAATTTAATAGTAATTTATCAGCTAAAATTTCTTCAGAATATTTTTATGATGGTTTCTTAATTACTGATTAATATTGGGGCTTTTATTGGGAGAGGTGGCAGGTTAAGTGTTTTATCCTACACATGAGTGTTCCACTTAAGATGGTTGTTCTTTTTAGCAGCAACAAGATACAGTTTTGTCTCTTTTGTACACTCTTCTTTCATTGGTTTAAGCTTATATCACACACAAATTGTTTGAGATCCTCTCCATTGATGGAGGATCAGTAGTAAACAGATATCATGATGAAATTTTTTTTTAAAGATCCATATTTCTACTTATTTTTTAATTAAGTAATTTAAAAAATATAATATCATATTTCCTTTACATTACACTACTGGATTCGCCAAATTCCACAAATTCATAATTTTCTTTCTCCACACACAAAATATATTATTTCCTTATAACACATTTTCACTCCAATCTTTCATCATAGTTTCATGCAATATATAGTTTCGTATTAAATAGTATTTTTATTTTTGTTTTCAGATAATGCCTCACCCAATAAAGCGCATATATGAATATCATTTTCAGTAGTATTTTTTATGAGTGTAAAATCTATATATTGATTGTGTAAAAATTTATACACATACCTTACATCATCCACCATTTATTTGAATTATTTTTTCTTGAAAAGTCAGCGATGATTAAATATCAATATATAAAACTTATAAAATGTTTTTTTCTCATTTTAATATGTAGGCGGAATAAAGCGCATAAATGAATATCGTTTTCAATAGTATTTTTTATGAGTGTAAAATCTATACACTGACTGTGTAAAAATTTATACACATACATTACATCATCCACCGTTTATTTGAATTATTTTTTTTTAAAGTCAGCGATGATTAAATATCAATATATAAAACTTATACACTGTCTTTTTCTCATTTTTATATATAGGCTGAATAAAGAATTTTTAATCAAAGTGATACTTATAACAATCCTACCCAAGATGAATATGATTGTCTCTAATATCAAATAATAGAATGATCAAAATTTTGTACCTTGTTGACTATTATAAAATGGATGTATATCAAAAAATTTGTAGGAAAAGCTCGCTTAATTAATGAAGTCATCGTTGCTAAATTTTAATTATAGGGGGGACATCTGGTATTGGAGGAGAAACAACAAGGGTGTTAGCAAAGGGAGGAGTGAGAGTTGTGATTGGTGCAAAGGGAGATGAATAACGCCAGAGAAATGAAAGAAAATATACAAAAGGAAAGTCCATATGCTAAGGTTATTATGTTGCAGAATGATCTTAGCACTTTTGGTTCTGTACATAGATTTTGTTCTGATTTTTTAGCTTTAGAACTTCCCCTTAATATTCTCATGTAACCTTTATGATCATATTGTCCTTTTTTTTTTTTTGGAACACTTGTGATCATATTGTTTTATAACTTAAAACAATATTCTATGATACACTAATGGTGGGAATACATGAGATGTTCTCTCAAAACTTGGAGTTCTCTGAAGAGAAAATTGAGATGACATTTGGTACAAATTATTTAGGTATTTTTATACTTCTTCATTTTATATGATGATTTGCATTAGCTTAAGATGCCACTCCTGAAGTTTTCAAAGTCAAAATTCAAAGTGATTTAAATCATCCATAAAAATCATTAAAAATTGAGTAGTTGTACATATTGTACATATTTTGTAAATTCCTCTGCCCCTTTCCATTTCAGCTGTCTTTCTTTTTAGAGTGTTCTTAGGTTTTTATTTCAAAGAAATTCAGAGGGAGTGGAGTTGGAAAATGAGGTGCAAAAATATGATTTTGAAAGTGTAAAGTGTCAAGATAGCACTTAGCTTGCCTATGTTTTGATGAAGACAAAGGAATTAGTGAGATCTTAAAGATAACTCAACAAATCAACATGTCAAAGATTCAAGAGCTTCATGTCTAAACTAGAGTCTTAGATATGTGTCTTATTTATTGAGTCTAGGTTAGGTAAACCTAGATGCAAATCTCACAAGTTTTAAAAACTATCATATCATTTACATAAGACATGTCATCTAGCTTATTATATATTCATGCATTAATCATACATGTTATTTGTGCATCTTAGGCATAATATAATGATAAAACATGTATAGTTGATAAACATAACATATAGGTAGTTTACCATTTAATATCTTAACTGAAAATATGTCAGTTAATCGATCAAGTAAGGCTTTAATCGATTAACATGAAAACAGATAACTGAAAAACTGAATTAAGTTATTCTGAACAGCCCGTTAATCGATTAATAGAGCATTTAATCGATTAACTGGGCACAAAACAACTTTTCTATATAAAATGTGTTTTTACACCATGCTTCACACATTCATTCATTCATTTTTAGAATTGCTAAGTTGCATATTTTCGTGTTCTTTGTATGTCATAGGCAAAGAGAATTGCATGTGAGATTAGTGAGAGATAGTATCATGCTTAGGGATTAAAATGCCATCCATTGCATGTGATTAAATGTGTTCGTCATTCTATCTTTCTTGCATGATTCTTTCAACTCTTTTAGAGATTTATTAGCATAGAAATTACATGTTCTTCATGATTCTGATCTTATACATATTCATAATAATTTGTGAGATTTAATTTGTGAGATTTGTATAGAGTTTATAGCTTGTTCTTAATTGTAATATTTGAGCTATTTTGTGCTTAATATTACTCTGTTTTTGTTGTGATTTTTGTAACAAGGAAAGTCATCTCTTGGTATCGTACCACCAATGAGATATAGAGAGTCTTCACCAAGACTTGGACTGATGTTAGGTTGAATGTCGTGAAGGAGCATATCTGGAATGAAATAGTATTAAGTTTATATTTTAGTGTGTGTGTTTTTTGTGTTTTCATGCAATGAATATGTGTTTTCATGCAATGTATATGTCTTTGCATGCAATGTATATGTGTTATCATGCAATGTATATGTAATTTTGTGTATTCATGCAGTTTATATGTGTTTAGGCAGTAAGTTTGTGGTTAGGCAGTGTGTGTTATTGTCTTTTCATACAATGTATGTTTATGTGTTTGCATGCAATGTACGTATATACATGTTTTTACATGCCATATAATGTATATGTGTTTTCATGCAATGTATGTTATTTCATGAAATTTATATGTACATAAGGATTATAAAATGTATAATGTATATGTGTTTTAATTTCAGTCAACTTTTGATGTTCGTAAGGAACATAAGGATTATATCCTTAAATCTGTCGGCAAGGCTCTCCAACAATTCAGAACCGATGTCGGAAAATGTATCAAAGATCCTGATGACAATGTCAACCTCAAACCTTCAAAGAAATATGCAAATGTCATTAAAGATGAGGATTGAAAGGCTTTTGACACCACATGCACACAGGACGAGTTTTTCTTGGTAAAATGACCTTGTTTGTATTGAGTTTATTCTTATATATGCTTTTGTATATATGATAAGTGCCAAACATACCTAAATTTCATACACTTTTATGGCACTTATCTTAAGCATAATTGAGAAAAACCAACTTAAAACAAAACTTTTTGTATAAAATATCACAATCTTGTATATTTGTATGTGTATTTCTTTTTTATGTATTTTGTAGGATTTAGAATGAAGAAAAGAAGAGAAAAAAGACTCATGGTCAAAAAGACAAAGAAGTCAAAAACCAAGGTGCTCAACCAGGCAGCTAAGCGTGGACTAAGCCATGCTAAGATGACCTGGACACCAGCCTGACCTGGACAAAGCTGCTCAAGCAAGCAGCTGAGCGGACCTGCTTGGCCACTCAGCTTAGCACCAGGCTAGTCCTGGCACGGTCAGAATTCAGCTTGACGTGGTCAGACACAAGCTTGGTATATGCTCAAGCTGCTGAACAAGCAGCTTAGCGGTCCAACCAAGAAGCTTAGCAGAGAACCAGACTCCTGACCAGATTTGCAAGCACCAGGCCATGTCCCAGTCAGCACGGTCAAAGCTGCTGAGGTGCAACATGTGTGCTAAGTGGTCTGCATCCAGACTTGACTTAACCTACAAGCAAACCAGGAAGTCACCAATGACCTCACCTCAAGTATCCCACCATAGGCTTTTCAGAGTAGCTCACAATAGCTGGTTTCATAGCTCATAACTATCTTTGATGAGTCAAGCATAAGGAGGTGACAAAGCTACTTGATCAAGGGGCCAAACCCATGCTGAAGGGTTTGGTCAGCTGTTTAGTGGGGCTGACAAGCAGCTCAGCGGTCCAGAAAGAATTTCTATAAATAGGCACATTCAATTCGAGCAAACAAAATCCATTCAATATCAAATTCACATATCTCTCACTAGAAATTCTTCTCTGGAATTCTCTCTTCTTGTTCTTAGTTTTTAGAAACTTTATTTCAAGTAAGTTTGTAATTTTACTTTAGAATTCAAGAGGAGGAAAGGAGAAGGAAAATGAGATGCAAAACTCAATTTTGTAATCTCATTTGGAACTCATAGCATCCAATCCTTGGATGGATGGCTCATGCTCCTAACAATTTCTTTTGAATATGGTTATGTATTTCTACTTGTTCTTATATTCTAAAAGATTTGAATTTTAATCATTCAAGTTGGTGCTTTGA
>NC_032027.1:15807996-15868939 GCF_001865875.1 Lupinus angustifolius | reverse complement strand
TCCTTATTCAAAATGATCTTGTCTCCTCAAGAATTTGTTAATATTTAGTTTATGTTTCTTGTCAATTTTTTATATGCAATTCAAAACAAAAACCATCAAAATATGTTTGTGTTTTGACATATTCATATGATTCATTCTATTAGGCAATTCCTTGTGATTCGACATAACCCTATACTATTCTACAATTCAATCTTGAAAGAGGTGTAAATTGTAAAATAGTAAAATGTTATCAATAAATTTATTTGTTGAAAACACATTTTTACAAAAGTGATGAAACTAACTTACCGCATTTTATTTATTCTTTAATACCAACCTTCCTTAAGGAAGAAGTTTGGTTTGTTAATAAAATGAACCCGAAAGGGAGTAAATCAATAGAGGTCACTTAAATTTATTATTTTTTTGTTCTTTATTTATTTATTTATTTGTTTCTAACAACTAACTATTCATCACTTTTGTACATTAAAATACCATTAAACCGGTGTTGGAATTTATTCCACAACACCGAGATGGTATTCAAAGGTACTTAATAATTATGTAATAAAGGATTGCTTCGATACCATTGTACCAGCGTTAGAATGTATTCTAACAAAGTCGAGATGGGGAAAATAAGGAATAACTCATTCACATGATTATTAAGAAGTAAGTAGTAACTGGAATATTATTGAAACCATGATACCGGTGTTGGAATTTATTTCAACAAAGCCGAGATGGCGAACAAAGAATAAAACCGAGTTCACTTAATCAAATAAAAAAGAACAAACCAAAATGAAAGTAATAACCTCTCAACAAATTGGCACCTTGCTAAGGGACAATTTGTTGAGAGGGGAAAGCCCCTCAAATAAAATTCTTTCAACAATATACAAATATATGATTGTTGATTTTAGTGTTGTTTGTTTATGCAGAAAGTAAGTGAGGAAAACTACAACATGGCATCTCAGCCTTTGCATCCATACCGAGCTTCTCGAGCGGGGTATAGAGGAATCGAGGAAAAATTGTAACTATTGTTAATTTGTAAATAGATTATTGGTTATATTTTGTATGCATATATCTAATTACATTATTATTGGTTATGTTTTGGCAGTTAGAAAAAAAAGTGATGCACCTTTGACTCCATATGGAGTAGAACTTGATGTTTTATGGGTGGATGTCCGTAGGAACAAGGATGGTACCATCAATAATGAGCAAGTTTAAGAAGCAGCAAAATGTGTTGTAAGTGCTAATTTCTTAATTATACTTAATTTCCATACTTTATTTATTAAAATGTGATTAATTAACATTATGTTTTTTCTTGATTTGTTAGGTTTCCCTAAAAAAGAAAAGGAGGCACAACTAGATCTTCACATTATGCTTGATAAGGCACTAGGATTGCCTCACTACCATGGCCGTATCCGGGGTGCAGGATTTGCGTTTAGTCAGCGAACATTTGTACCCCATTCAAAGCGTTCAGCCAAAGCCTAAATGAGTTAGGTTCAAAATCAATTGGATAGCCTCATGCAACGGTTCATCGACATTGAGCAATCAATGAGGGTGAAGGAAGCTGAGTGGCAACGACTAGCTACTGCTGCTGGTATTGTTCCTTCAATCATCAATGAGATTTGCACACCTTCTCCTTACAACATTCCCATTCTGATTCACATTCCTGAGGTAATTTAGTTAATTTATTTTAATTTATTTGCAATTTAGTTTATAGTCGCAAACTAATTATATGTTTTAACTAACATATAGGGAATCAATGCTTGCAAAAAATTTCCTAGATATCCCATCTAGCCGAGTGGTGGTGTTGGGAAAGTGCACAACTCGGTCGATGTTATACTGCATAATGCACGTATCTCACGCCATCATGTGAAGGTCTCGATTCATGTTACAATCGACGATGATGCACTTCTGCCAATTCCTTTCAATGAGGATATCATCACAGTTGGAGGGGCAATAGGCACTTTTGTGTTTTGGTCAATAGACCTTGTACAAGTAGTTCCTTCCAAGGTATGATTTTCACCTTATGCTCACTCATATTATATATATATTGATCTATAATTTATATGTTTTTTATTGAATATTTCAAGAAAATGTACACTCCACCCCCAGTAGTAACCCAAAGACTAATCCATCTATGGGGGATGTGAGCTCGATGCCATCTATAGGGGATGTGAGCTCGAAGTCATCTATGGGTGATGTGAGCTCGAAGTCATCTATGGGAGATGTGAGCTCCAAGAAGATTACCGACTATTGTACTCAATTGTTTGAGCATGTACAAAAGTTGGGAGATAATATAATAATTATATCATTTCCCAAGGAAGTCTTTGGGAATAATATTCATGAATACATGCTTCAATGAAGTCCAGGATGTATATAAACATGAATAGGTATGTGCAAGTGCTATATGTATATATATTAGATACTTGTATGAAAATTTTGTTTCAGAAGATAAGAAGAAGGTGATATTCATATCCCCACATGTTACCACTTTGGTGTCTACTGGAAATGACAAAACGAAGTTTGGGGAACAGACAAAACATATTGCAGACACTCTCCTCATTTATAAAGGAGCTACAAATTTATTTCTTGCACCTTTTAATATCGGGTGAGCATTTTTTATTGTCTTTTCAATTTTTGTCTGTAGTATGTTTGTTGTGCTTCACATTTCCTAACCATGTGCATATGTTTTGTTAGGGGACATTGGCTTTTGGTTGCCATTATTCGGGTCGAGGATGAAATATACAAATTTGACTCATTGGCACATGGTGATCTGAACAAGTACAACAGTATGAGAGAAATATTTTCCAAGTAAGTAGACTACTGATTTAAATTATTAGTTACACTTTGACTTTCCTAGTTGCTTATTAATTAAGTACAATTTCTATTGTTTAGGGTGGTGAAAATTTACAGAGGTTGTATTCGTTCTATAAAATCACAACAAAAAGTCAAATGGACTCATATAAAGGTATTGACACAAATCATCTCAAATAATTATATGCGTAGTGGGTGTATTCATATTTCAATTAAGGTTATACTTATATGTTTACTTAATTTTAATTGTAGACCCCTGTCAAAGAAATGAGGAAGATTGCGGCTATTACGTGCTGAACTTCATGAAGGAGGTCATTCAGTTGTCGCCAACTGATAAAATCAAGCTTGTTAGCAAATCATATACATATGACCAAGTCAATCAGATTAGGGAAGATTGGCCACAGTATGTACTTAGTTTTGTTTAGGGAAATCAATGTATATCATAGGTATAGTAGATTTTTGCACATATTGTACCTTAGGGAATTCAATTAATGTTCAATGTAACGTATATGTTTTGGTGTATGTAATATATGTTTCTGTAACAATATAGTGTAATTAAAGTTCAATATATAAATTCAGTTGAAATTCAGTTGTGTTCATATAGTTGTGATATGATGATTCTGTAAGCATTCAGGTTATTGTTCTTTTCTGTTTCTAGTTGTTCAATATGCATTCGGGTTATTTTCTGTTATGTCTTCAACAACACTTTTTTATGTCAAATTCAATAGCGCATTCTTCAAGAAGTATTGTTGAATACTTATCTCTCATATTATTTTCATTTATCTATACAACATCACATTTTGGAAGAAGTATTGTTGATACGTTCAACAATTACGCATGTGTACTATATACACTATCAGATTTTAATTAATTGTCATTATTTCCTTTATTATTTTCTTTTATCTGTTGAATGTTATTTATTGCCATTATTAATTTTTCTATATATTTAATTAATTGTCATTAGTCGAATGTCATAATGTCATTATTAATTTGAATTTAATTATAAAAAAATAATTACTAAAAAAAGTTAATATATCTTCCACATCGTTTCCTTTAGGTCGCGATGTAGAATACTTACCTTCATTTGAATTCAACAGCATCTTCTAAAGTGCTTTTTGTAGGAGACGTTGTTGATTAGGTCTCATTTATAGCGCACTCTTCATTCAACATTGTTGAAGATGCTATCAAACCCTAGAAAATTAAAATGTTCCCGCATTCTCACATATTCAGCAATTCCAACACTCATTTACTCAGCAGCAAAACTCATTTACTCTCAAAATTGATCTCGAAAATAATTGAACTTCATCATCATTCAACACCGAAAATCAACCTCGAAAATCATTCACTCATTCAATATGTAAATCCTCCACTCATTCAAAATGAAAATCATTCAACACCGATTTTGAAAATCATTCACTTGTTCAAACGAAACTCAACCTCCAAAATCATTCACTTGATCAACTGAATTGAAAGTGAGTTTTCCTTATAAATATTTGCCTTTTTAATTACATGATATTTAGCTTGTATTGAGTTATAAATATTTTCCTTATAAACGAGTGAATGTGATTTCACACATTTAGCTTGTATTGAGTTAGGGTTTTCGTCCTCTTTCACTTTATTACATTACGAGTTAGGGTTCCCCCGTTTTTAATTACATAATAATGTATTTTCTCTACTTGGTGAGCTTAACTCCAAGCTTTAGGGATTTATGCTCATTATATTTTTTTGTTAATTCTTTTATAGAAAATGGATCGAAAATTAATGATTGTCAATCGATTGATGAAGGAGTATGAGGAAAGAGTGAAATCATTTGTTAGGTTTGCAATTGAGAATGTTGAAAACCCTAATAAAATTGTATGTCTTTGCTTAAGATGTTGTTACTCAAACTGAATTACTCTAAATGAGTTAAAAGTTCATTTAGTGTGTCACGATATTGATCAAAGTTACACATGTTGGACAAGACATGGTGAGAAGAGAGATGTTATTGATTATGATGATGAGACGCATATGAAAGAAAACTACCTCCTTCTCTAGGAAATAGTAAACATTGTCGAAGAGGATCATCATGATTGTCCAGAGATTTTCAGCGGTTGATAAGTGATGCTGAGAAACCATTATATGGTTGTACTAAATTCACAAGACTGGCATCAGTGTCCAGGTTGTATAAGTTGGAATTTGTTAATGGATGGACAATTAAGAGTTTCACCGACTTGTTTGCACTTCTGAAGGATATGTTGCCGGAAGATAATGTGCTCCCTTCTCGAACCTATGATGCAAAAAAAAATATTATGCTCCATTGGCATGGACTAAACAAGGATACATGCTTGTGAAAATGATTGCATCTTATTTTTTAATGAGTATACTTCATTAAAGTTTTGTCCTAAATGTAATGCATTGCCATATAAGAAGGAAGACTCAATTCGCAAAATGGTTGTATGGTATTTTCCCATCAAAGCAAGATTCAAGCGTATGCTTAGCAATGCCAAAGACACAAGGAAGTTGACATGGCATGATGATGAAAGGATTGAAGATGGCAAACTTCAGCATCCCTACAAATTCTCCTCAATGGAGAAAAATTGATCATGACTATCCTATTTTAGTCAAGAATCAAGAAATCTAAGCCTTGCATTGTCAACGGATGGAATTAACCCACATAGTGTTCAAAGTTTCTCCCACAGTACACGGCCAGTGATATTGGTGATATACAACCTACCTCTTTCTTTATGCATGAAGCGCAAATATGTGATGTTATCTATGTTAACTTCTAGACCTAAACAACTAGGAAATTACATAGACATATATTTGGCTCCATTAATTCAAACCTTGAAGGAGATGTGGGAGACAAGCATAAATGTATATGATGTGGAAAGGGAATAAATATTCAACTTGAGGGTTTTGTTGTTCGGTATAATCAGTGATTTCCCTGCCTATGGTAATTTGTCCGAATATAGTACACAAGGAAATTTTGCATGTCTTGTATGTGAAGACAATACTCATTCAACGAGGTTGGGACACTATAAGAATAATGTGTTCCTTGGTTATCGTAGATATTTGCATTCAGATCATCATTATCGACGATGGAGAAAGGCATTTGATGGGAACAATGAAGAAGGATGTGCTCCTTTGCTGTTGATGGGTGACCGATGATTTCAAAAGCTAAAGGGTTTGAATAATAACTTTGGTAAACCTTTTGCAAGAGAAATGGTCACAAATGGGTGGAATAAAATGTCAACTTTCTTTGAATTGACATATTGGAGTTCATTATATGTAAGACATTTCCTCGATGTTATGCCTATTGAAAAAAATGTGTTTGAATGTCGCCTTGGTACCTTAATCAATGTCCCTGACAAGACCAAAAATGGCTTTAATGCAAGGTATGACTTGGTTAGTATGGGAATAAGAAAGGAATTGGGGCCAATAATGAAGGGAAAATGTACATTTCTACCTCTACTAGCTTATACTTTGTCGAGGAAGGAGAAAATGGAATTTTGTAAATTTCATCATCGTGTTAAAGTTCCAAAGGGGTACTCTTCCAACATTCGGAACCCCGTATCAATGAAAGACATAAAGTTAAAAGGTCGTTAGTCTCATGTTTGTCATGTGCTTATGGAGCATTTCTTGCCTATTGGAATACGGTCAATTTTACCTAAAAAAGTTCAAGGAACCATAACTAAGTTATGCTTCTTCATCAAAGCAATTTGTAGCAAAATGATTAACTCTGAGAAATTACCTGCATTGCAAAGACAAATTATTTTGACTTTGTGTGATCTTGAAATGTATTACTCACCATCTTTTTTTTGACATAATGGTTCATCTAAGCATTCATCTTGTTCGAGAGACACAACTATGTGGCCCTTCCTATATGAGATGGATGTACCCCTTTGAGCATTATTTGAAGACATTAAAACGGTAAGTGAAGAACCGATCAAGACCAGAGGATTTTCTTGTCGAGTGATATGTTGTTAAAGAAGCTCTTGATTTTTTGTATCGGATACCTTACCGATGGTGATTTCATAGGCATTCCAAAGCCTCGGTATGGAAAAGACATTTGGTAGAGGTATTACTCAGAATGAAATGTTGACTATAACAAGAACCGAATTGGAGCAAGAGCACTTATATGTTTTACATAATGCTGACAAGGTTGAGCTAAATGTTGAAAGACACAAGGAGATTCTAAGGAAGTCTTACCCAAGTAAGAATGAAAATTGGATTTCCAAAGAGCATAATCAATGTTTCATAAAGTTTCTATAAAATCACATTGATGAGGAGTTAAATATAAATGCATATTCGATTTCCGAAGATTGAAATGGTTATCCAATGGTCATGTCTTATCCTATACTAGCTACCTAATTAATGGGTTCACATTTTATACGAAAAAACAAGATGATCAAAGTAAAATGCAAAATAATGGTGTGACTTTTGTTGCTCGAACTTTACACATTTCAAGTGCAAAAGATAGAAACCCGATATATGCGAACATGTCATACTTTAGGGTGATTGAACAAATATAGGAATTGGATTACACAATATTTCAGGTACCAGTTTTTTATTGTATGTGGCTTGATAACAATAATGGTTTCTGAGTTGATGAGTTAGGGTTCATGCAAGGGGATATTAATAGGCCAATATATAAAGACGAGTCATTTATTCTAGCGTCACATGCTCAATAAGTATTCTATGTTAGTGACTCAGCTAATATGAAATGGTCCATTGTTCTTTTAACTAACAAAATAATTGTCAATAATATTTATGACCAAGAATATGATGATATTGATGAAGATGATCCTTTTTTGGAACATAGCAGTTGCATGAGACCAAACCAACTATGGATGATGATATACATACAAGAGATGATCACAATGAAGGGCTTTGGGTGAATCAATATGTTCCTAAAAACAATGATGATATTGTAAGTAAAAAACAATCAAAGAAAAGGAAAAAGTAGATGCATGTAGTCTTTGTATAATTATAGCTTAATTTTGATTGTTTGTAATTTGCATAATTTTTTTGTTTGTTATTTGCATAATTGTGTTCATTTGTAATTTGCAAAAAAAAAATTTGTTTGTAATTATGTGCTCTGCCAATACATAATTGACATAATATTCATTGTTTGTACTTTGTATTGTATTGATGTTAATAAAACAAAATTTTGGTCTATAATAATGTGTCTGTGTTGTTGAGAATGTATAAATGTCTGTGATGTTGAGAATGTTTGTGCTACTAGTAAATGTATATGCAAATATTAATGTGTACAAATCTACAGCGAATTCTAGGTGAAGCCCTAGCATGCGCTGTTGTAAATGATTAACAACAACGCTTTTTATAGAGTGCAGTTATATATGCTTAATACAACATCGCTCTTTGTTTAATGCGTTGTGGTATTAAGGTGCTAATTGAGAATATTTATGAATTATACAACAACGCTTTCTAAGTTTGCGTTGTTATACATATGCAAATACAACAACGCAAGAATAAGCGTTGTTAATCATGCATATACACTGTGTTGTTATGCATGAACTATATGACAATGTTTTTTGTATGATGTGTTGTTGTATATATGCAATACAACAGCGGAGGATAAGTGTTGTTAATCATGCCTATATATTGCGTTGTTTATGTAAGAAATATATGACAATGCTTTATGTGTGATGCGTTATTGTATATATGCAATATAACAGGGTATGATAAGCGTTGTTAATAATGATAATATACTAATGCAGTCAAACAGAAAGCACCCGAAAACATTGTTATACATCTAAAATACGCACTGTTGAATTGCAACTCTGGCGTAGTGTGATGTCTCGCATATAATTTTTCAGTCTTCTTATCCTTGTGACAATGAGACTTTCCAGTGATAGGAGGCTCCGGACTCATGATCTGATCCTACTATTATGTATGGTTTATGTATGATCCACAAAATAGAGTGAATACATATAATGGTTAGCAATGCTAAGTTTAAACCCCACTTTATCAGGTAGAGTATTGAAATTGTGCCTTCTAATTCAAAAGTTGTGACAAATGTTATAGATGTCAATCTTGTAATTACTTTTGTTAATGATTTAGAAGATTCAATATAAAAATCAACGAATAACAAATAGCATTGTGTGAATGAAGTGTCTTTTTTGCACTCTTGTATTTTGGGTACTTATATAATATATTATTTGTTGTGATATCAAATGCAGCTACAATGGTACACGCGCTTATGCTCAGTCAAAATTGGCCAATATTCTGGATGCCAAGGAAATAGCCAGACAGCTAAAGGTTAGAAACTTAGAATGCAAACCAACCCAAAAAAATTATTATATGTCTCATATATAGTGATTAGTGAATCGTAATGAACATGCTACAAGAATAAATAAAAAGATTGAATGGTCCACTAATGTATTCATGAAAAATGGAATACAATCAGAGGAAATGAATGCTAGAGTAAGTATCAATTCAGTACATTCAGGAATTGTAAAGACAGGAATTATTAGAGCTCATAAGGGCTTACGAACTGGTAATTACAAAAATGTTCATCACTTTAATTTAATGATTCGTATCCTAGTTTTCGTTTAATCAAATGTTGAAACTACTAAGATTTCCTGAAATTTTCTTGCAGATTCTTCATTTTTCATCGCATCAAAGTTACTTAAATCTACATCACATGTTTGTAATCAAATACATCCAATTCAATTCTATGATATTGAACAGGCCCCCGTCAATTAGTGTATGATACATCCACATGATAGCTCTAAAAAGTGAGTTTGGACTTTCGAGTCTTCAACCTCAACTTTGAATTTTTCAGCATATTTAACATTTTGAAAAACTGGTTAGGTGTAATTGCATTTTGAATTAAAACTTAGATGAAATAGACTAAAAATAATGTAATATTTATGAGTTGTCAATGTAAATATTTATACGCAGTTATGATTTATTATTAATTTATATTTTTTTAAAGAGTCAATAATAATTAAGTATGAATGATAAATTGATATTGTATAAAACTCTTTAAATTGTTAGTGTATATATATTTTGTCTAAAAAAACTAACTGCTATATATGCAATAATATCGGTAGAGAGTTAATTACTTCTGTTTCAATGTTAACATCACCAGACAATTTTGTAATTCTATGGCTATGATACAGCTTGATCATTATCTAAAAACAATATTTTTTCTATCAGAATCATTTGCTAACAATAAAGTTTTGAGTAAATTGCAGTGACACCCCATGAGTTTTAGTGAAATAATACGAACCACCTCGCACTTTTTTACACCTACACAAACCCCCTATTTTTTATATTTTCATTACATTGACCACCCTATATGAGAAATAAGTGTAATATCTTAAACAAAAAATGTAATAAATATAATTAAATTAAACAAAAAATGTAATAAATATAATTAAATTAAACAAAACATGATAATTATAGAGTGATAGATAATATATCAATAAGAAGAAATAACTTTATTAGAAAATATCTCATTTGTTGCATTTCTTAATTTGCATATTTTTATTATAGAACGGATAAATATGAATGAAAGAGGCAATAAAATATAAACTCAACAATATTGCAAACTTTAACAACAGAATCCATATTTACGCACCACACTATAAATTCTTAAATTAGTCACACATTTTTTTTTTCATTTTGTAACATTTTTCAATAATTGAACCATTTTGTTAATACTCTTTTGATTTATTTTTTCCAATTCACAAAAGTTTCATAAACCAACCCTGCAACGTGTCTTATACTCTTATATGTGAATGGTTTTGGTGTAGTAACCCCATTGTCTACGCTCTAACGACATTTTAATTCACAAATAATCTGAACTTCTGACATTACTTATGAAATGACAAATAATTAAAAGATATCATTATGATTGACCTATTTAGTTTTGATGAAGACAAGAAGTTAAATGGAAAGTTGAAGATGTGGACATAACAACAAACAACATGCCAAATACTCAACGTTGAAGATGTGGTCAACGTTGTAGACTTGAGACTATTTTCTTGTTCTAGAAGTCCTAAGATGTTTGCCTAGTATTGAATCTAGATTAGGTAAACCCTAGATGAAATTCTCACAATAGTCTAAAATGAAATTCATATAGGTTGAGACATCACATCTAAATATAAATATATGATAAGTAAGATTCATGCATTCACATTAGACATACATGGTTTTTATGCATAAAAGAATCATCTATTTCAAAATCATGTGTTGCATGTTCTTTAATCATATAGAATGTTTACCATGCATTAGGGAAGACCATTTTCATATATTAATTGATTAACATAATTGATAATCGATTATATGTTGTTGAAATCCGTTAATCAATTAAGGATTGGTGTAATTGATTAAAAAGAGTTATAGTAGCCAACTACCCAGGATTTCTGGCTTATTAATCGACTAAAGATATTGATAATCGATTAAGTCTTAACTAAAAAACTATTTTTCATTAGCACGTTAATCGACTAAGTATGTTCATAATCGATTAACATCAGTTAAAATTAGTTTGATATAAAAGCTTTTATTTTAACTCATGTGCATAATACACAAACTTTCATTTTTACATAGAGAGAGAAAAAAAACCAAGATTCTCAAAGCTGCAATTTTCAAAGCATCTTGCTTATCTTTGAAAGATTTCTTGCATAAGTTTTCTAATAAAGACAAGAGAGAGAAAAGAGAGAAATTCTATTCATAGTGCCATCATATTTTCATTCATTTGAAAAACCTTACGTAAACTTCACATTTAGTTTAAAGCTATTGTGAGATTTTTGTAGAGGGTTGTAGAGCCGATTTCAGAGTTTATTTGCACATTAAGTGTGCAAATAACTCGGCTAATTTTGTGAATCACAAATATTGTTCTCGTGGTGTGTTAGCATCATCACATTAGAGAATTGGTTTTCTTCATGGAGCAGGAAGTCTAGGATCGAGCGATACTTTGGCTGGGGCCAGATTCGTGAACGGTGTGGTATCCTAGTAGGCGCATATAGTGGTCAAACGGAGCGTGTAGGCTCAACGAGTTCAAGAAAGGAGTATCTTGCTAGGTGTATTGGAAGAATGCTTGTAATCAAACATCTATTTCCAATAGAGAAGACAAATCTCCCAAGATTAGAAGGGGAGGCCTGTATGTAATTTGCAAGTTGACCCGGAAATGAACCAGGATAAAAATTATTGAGCACTTTCTCTTTCCCTTTCTCTTTTACGATTTTGTCTTTATTGATTTATGTTTTAATAATCATAGTACAATCAAGAATTAATTTATGGCAGTAAAGACTTGTAATCATCACTATTTTCATTGCGAGAAAATTTGTTTTCCAAATATATCAAGATTCAGAATAATTGATTAATGTTGAACATAATCGATTAATATGACTGTGCATAATTGATTAACTGCAACAACTATATGTTCTGTGCATAAATCGGAAAAGCAGGATTAGTAATCCGCTACACCTATTCATCCACCTTTAGGTGTGTTTTACCATGCTGGTACCCAACAAGTGGTATCAGAGCTAGTACGAAGGTGCTAGCTTGACCGCTTTATTTGTTGATCCATCAACCGCCCCCAATATTCAGTGGTGAGGGGTACGCCTAATGGAAAGTGCATATGAGAATCTTTATTAAAGCAATCGACATGGAGATTTGGGAATCTGTTGTCAATGGGCCTTTTACTCCACTACACTTGGTGGATAGTTAGCCTAAAGAAAAACCTAAAGGCTTATGGACTGACCAAGAAAAACGAAAAGTACACCACAACCTTAAGGCTAAGAACATCATAACTTATGTTTTATCATATGACGAGTTCTTTAGGGTCTCACAGTGCCTTAATGCAAAAGAAATGTGGGACACTTTGCAAGTAACCCACAAAGGCACGAGCAAAGTTAAGCGCGCGAGACTAAATGCGTTAACATGAATATGAGTTATTTCAAATGTTTCAAAATGAATCAGTAAGTGAAATGTAGAAAAGATTCACTCATATAATTAATCATTTGGTTGTTTTAGATAAGAGTTTTTCTAATGGTGAACTAACTAACGAAGTATTGCGTTGTCTTGACAAGAAATGGCAGCCCAAAGTCTCGACAATCATGGAATCAAAGGATCTAGATTCAATGCCTCTAGCAACTCTTTTCGGCAAACTCCAAGAGCATGAAATGGAGTTGGGGCACTTAACCATGCATAAAGATATAGACATAAAGAAAAAAAGAATCTCTCTCAAAGCCACAATGTTACAAGAACAAGAAGATAGAGATGACGAAGATTCCGATTATGATCTGGATGACAAAACCTTGACACTCCTAGTTCGTAAATTTGGCAAATTTCTTAAGAAGAAAGGAGGGTTCAAGCGATTTCAGAAGAAAGAGGCGAGAGACCCAACTAGAAAGGGAAAGGTTCCCAAAGACCGCCTTACTTGCCATGTGTGTGGCAAACCCAGACACATGCGCTACCAATGCCCGCGCTACCTCAAGAAAGTTGAGAATGATAAGTGCAATCCCCGAGGATTCAACTCCAAGAAAGCCTATATAGTTTGGGACGTTCCAGAGGATGAAACAACATCTAGTACATCGAAAGAGGAGGAGATCGCCAAGTTATGCTTAATGGCAAATACTGAAGAAATTGGCAGTTCAAGTGATCAGGATGATACAAATGAGGTACAATATTTTGACACTTCTTCATGTTCTGAAGAGTCTCCTACATATGATGAACTTTGTAGTTCTTTTGTTGAGTTAAATGAGGAGTTAAAGAAACTAGCTAAGGTAAACTAAAATTAGAAAATGAGACTCTAGACCTTATTTACTCTTGTGCCTTTTGTACTTGCTCTACTAAGTTAATTAAGACTCCTATATATGAACAATGTGATATTTTTAATGCTGAAATTTCTGATTTGAAAGATAAATTAGCTAAGTTCACCTATATTAGTCAAAACCTAAACAACTTACTTGCTGCATCTAGAAATGTTGGTAATCATGGAGGTATAGGCTACAAACCTAAGAATAGAAGAAAACCATATAGAAAACAAGTAGCACACAAGCATACTAGATTTCATCATGACATGCCTACATACTTCTATTATGGTACATATGGTCATACATCTATATCTTGATACATTTGAAAATATGGTGTGTCAAGTGGCAAATATGTATGGGTGCAAAAAGGACTAGAATCTTTGGTTGCTAACAAGAAGGGACCCAATATAACTTGGGTACCTAAACAAGCGAAGTAAATTGTTTTGCAGGTATGCCTTCAGACACAGGGATAACACTGGTATTTGGATAATGGATGTTCGAGGCATATGACGGGTGATCGATCAAAGTTCCTGGATCTTTCACTTAAAGGTAAAGGCTATGTCACTTACGGAGACAATAGTCGAGGATGGATACTAGGTGTCATAAGGATTGACAATGTTTCACAAGCCATTATTGAGAACGTGTTGTATGTTGAAGGGCTAGAGCACAACCTTTTGAGCATTAGCAAGTTGTGCAACAAAGATAATAAGTTATCATTCGACTCTAATTGTTGCGTCATCCGTGGCCGCTTAGATAATAATGTTAAGTTCGTAGGGCAGTGAATAAAGAAAATCTATATGATTAATTTGGATGATATCACAACTCTATTTTCAAAATGTTTTATCTCTAAAGAGAGTGACATCTGGCTGTGGTACAGACGAGAAACACATGTCCATTTAAAGCATCTAGCTAAGCTATCATCGAATGATTTAGTCGTAGGACTACCAAAGCTTGATTTTAAATCAAAAGACTCTTGTGACACTTGTAAAATTGTAAACAAGTAAAGAGTTCATTTTCATCTAAAAATGTGATATCCACATCAAGACCGATGGGGCTACTCCATATGGACTTGTTTGGACGATCACAAATTATGAGCTTTGATGGTAGCTACTATGGGTTGATAATTGTTGATGATTTCTCTAAATATACATGGACTTTGTCTCTTGCTCTGAAAAGTGATGCTTTTAAGTCTTTTAAAATTTTGGCCAAACAGCTCCAAAACCAATTCGATCACAAGATAGTTTATATTCACAGCGATCACGGTGGGGAACTTGAGGACCACCTATTTGACAAATTTTGCGAGAAGCATGGGATCCTACATCAGTATTCGGCTCCTCGAACCCCTCAACAAGATGGAGTTGTTGAGAGGAAAAATCGAGTTTTAGAGGAGCTAGCTAGGACAATTCTAAATGAAAGCAAGGTCCCTAAGTATTTTTGGGCCCATGCAATACATACTACTTGCTATGTGATAAATCGAGTACTTCTTAGGCCTACACTCAAGAAAATGCCATATGAATTATTGAAAGGCCGAAAACCTAATATTTCACACTTGCATGCTTTCAAATGTCAATGATGGGAGAGTTGACATTCTTCCTAGGATTACAAATAAAGAATATGAGTAGCAGGATATTCATTCACCAAACGAAATATTGCAAGGAACTATTGCGGAAGTTCGAGAAGGATAAGTGTCAAGAAGCAGCAACACCTATGGTATCATCTTGCTATCTCGATAAGGATGATAAAGGTAAAGCTATAAAGGTAACAAAATATGGAGGCATAATTGGTTCATTGCTATATCTAACTGCTAGTCGCCCTGATATCATGTTTAGTGTATGCAGGTGCGTGAGATACCAAGCTTCACCTAAGGAATCTCACTTTAGTACTGTAAAACATATTATGAAGTATCTTAAAGGAACATTATCTATGGGCTTATGGTATCCTAGGGATGCCTCGTTTTCCTTGATAGGATATTCCGACTCCAACTTCGTGGGATGTAGGTTGGACAAGAAAAGTACTAGTGGAACTTGCCATCTTTTAGGCAGATCTTTAGAATCTTGGCATAGTAAGAAACAAGCATATGTTGCTTTATCTACTGCCAAAGTAGAATATATTGCCAATAGTGTGTGTTGCACTCAGATATTATGTATGGTGTAGCAACTATTATACTTTTGTTTAAAACTTGTAAAAATACTGATAAAATGCGATAACACTAATGCCATAAATCTATCAAAGAATCTCATTCTGCATTCTAGAACTAAGCATATTAAGATTAGATATTACTTCTTAAGAGATCATGTTCAAAAAGGTGATTGTGTATTTGAATTTGTTGAAACCTCAAAGCAATTGGCATATATTTTCACCAAGCCCATTCCACGATATACATTCTTTATATTACACAGAGAACTTGACATACTTGATGAAAAATATCTTAACTGATTTGCTTTAGGATGTTATATGCATTTTCTTGATCTTTAAAATATGCTTATATGTAAAATATGTTGTGAATGCATGTTTCCTATGCTTAACCTGTTTTCATAATTGTTTTTATACTTCCTTAGTGTGTCATATACCTTTTAGGCTAGTACCTTAGGTATAGTATCTTTGCATACTCTAGGAATCTCTAAAATGCACTAAAATTTGTGTTAGCTCTATCAATAATTGATTGTTCTGTGTTTTAATCGATTAAATTGAGTTCTAGTAGTCTGGAAAAAAAGTCATATGGATTTAATCGATTAACAAGTTGTTTAATCGATTTCCTTAGCTCAAACTTCTGAAAATTTGAAAATTTTCAATGAATTGATCGATTAACCACTATTATTAATCGGTTAATGACAATAGTATATCAGATTCAGGTGTTATTTATGGGTCATTTCAACTAAGAACCCTAAATCCTCTAAGATTCCCCTTTCTGACCATTTTCTCCAATTGAGTGTTCCTAACCTATTCAATAGATATTTTGAATCCTCTTACACATTTTCATCTTCCTACAACCCCAATTTCTACTAATTCTGAAACCTTATACTTTCCCCAAATTTTGGAAACCCTAAATCCCAAAACTCATAAAATTGATTATTCAATCGATTAATCATCATTGTACCTGAGAAATATGTGTGAACTATGCTTAGGGAGAGTGAAAACCGCAACTAAGTATCCTCGACATATGTGTGAACTATGATTTTATTTTGAATAATCGATTAACTCCATGCAAATAATTGATTAATGATATAAATTGTGCACATATTTGACTCTTTTCGAGTCTGCTTAATCGATTATCCTTGATTGTTTAATGGATTAAGACCAGTAAATTTTGGAAAATATTTCCTTGCTTTTGGTTGTTATAATCATATAATATCATAGCTTTTTGATCATGCCAGAAGGGGGAGAAAGTGTTGTTTGAGTTGTTTTGTAGGTTGTATTGAGCTTCCGCAAATAATTCTGAAGTGCTACCCTTGTAGAACCTCCTACATGAATTGAGAGGGAGCAGCGCATTCTGATTAAACCATTGCAAACACATTATGTCTTGCATCAAACCAATCAAACAAGATTTGCTTTATAGTTTGTCGTCATCAAAAAAGGGAGATTGCAATGGCAAATAGTCAAAGGATGTCATCATGATTGACCTACTTAGTTTTGATGAAGACAAGGACTTAAATGGAAACTTGAAGATGTGGACATAACAACAAACATCATGCAATAGACTCAAAGGTCAACATCGTAGACTTAAGACTTTTTTATTATTCTAGAAGTCCTAAGATGTTTGCGTAGTATTGAGTCTATGTTAGGTAAACCCAAGATGGAAGTCTCACAATAGTCTAAAACGAGATTCATATAGGTTGATGCATCACATGTAAATATAAATATATGATAAGTAAGATTCATGCATTCGCATTAGGCATACATGGTTTTTGTGCATAAAGGAATCATCTATTTCAAAATCATGGGTTGCATGTTCTTTCATCATATAGAGTGTTTACCATGCATTAGGGAAGACCAAATTCATATACATTATTCGATTAACATAATTGATAAACAATTATATCTTGTTGAAAACCCATTCTCTAATGTGGTCTGTTAGCATAATCACATTAGAGAATGGATTTTCTTCACGGAGCAGGAAGTCTTGGATCAAGACCATTTTCATATATATTAATCGATTAACATAATTGATAATCAATTATATCTTGTTGAAAACCCATTGTCTAATGTGGTTTGTTAGCATCATCACATTAGAGAATGGATTTTCTTCACGGAGCAAGAAGTCTTGGATCGAGCAATACTTCGGTTGGGGCCAGATTCGCGAACAGCGTGGTATCCTAGTAGGCATATAGAATGGTCAAACCGAGCGTGTAGGCTCAACAGGTTCAAGAAGAGAATATCTTGCTAGGTGTATTGGAAGAATGCTTGTAATCAAACGTCTATTTCCAATAGTGAAGAAAAATCTCGCAAAATCATAAGGGGAGGTATGGATGTCATTTGCAAGTTGACCCACAAATGAACCAAGATAAAAATTATTGAGCACTTTCTCTTTCCCTATATATTTTATGATTTCGTCTTTATTGATTTATGTTTTAATTGCATTTTGTGATTTGAGCTAAGTGTTAATAACCATAGTATAATCAAGAATCAATTTAGGGAAGTAAAGACTTGTAATCATCACTATTTTCATTGCGAGAAAATCTGTTTTCCAAGATATCAAGATTCAGAATAATTTATTAAAGCTTAACATAATCGATTAATACGACTGCGCATAATCGATTAACCCTGATAATAATCGATTAACTGCAACAATTATATGTTATGTGCATAAATCGGAAAAGCAGGATTAGTGATCCACTACACCTATACACCCCCACCCCCCCACCAATTTAGATTTCCAGGGATCTATAATCAATAATAAATAAAATTTTAATTAAATAATTTGTGATGTTAGAATTTCCTTATGATTGGTAAAATATCAATTTTGATGATCTTGAATCTCATGATTCTCACATATAATAAAACAAGAATACAAACATATATGGATCTATGTTGTTGATCTTTCTTCGATATGTCTTTAGAATATTGTATGATGGTATCCTTCAACCAAATGTTTGAATTTTTTCATGAGACTACTTGTTTTCTCTCACATGGAAAACGGAAAACTATATATGATTTGATGTGTTGTGGACCATAACTGTTCCAAATGTGTTAACAAATAGATTCTCATCATCACATATGGGTCCACATATGTATTCTCTCATTAAGTTCATATATGTTTCCATAAATCGTATATATTATTAAGATTTGACCACTTATTTTGTAACCCAAAAATAAATAACTAATATAATTATAGTAACTATATGATGCCCAAATATAATTAGAAATCATAAATTTCTAACAGTCTCACACTTGGGATTCATATTTTTCCTCCAAACAATTATATCACATATTCTTTAGCCACATATTTGTATGTTACTAATTTTTAGACTTCCCCATAATACAATTTGATCTATCTTATATATCAACTATGAAACTATAGTGGCCTTCATCATAATCAAGCATGACTGAGCCATGATGATCATCATATTAATATACTCGATGATATATATCAAATATTGGTGAGTGACATAGAAATTTCATGCAATGTGCTCTCAAACATATCTATATCCAATTGGTCATTTTTTAGTCTTTAGTGAGATCAATCTGGAATCTTTATTTGTAACACAATAGTTATATACAAAATGTACATAATCCGTTAATTTTATTATTTCAAAAACTATCCTTAGATGTCCAACATAAACCATAAAACATTAACACTCTCGCTAAATTAAGGTATACTAAGGAACAACAGCTATTTGAGCATGATGCTCATGAAATTCCTTGGGTATTAATCCCTTATCTAATGGATCAGCTATCATAAAATTTTTCTCTATATTTCAATGAAAATTTCTTTATTTCGAACATTTCCTTTAATATCCATAAAATTGATCTCAATAAATTTTGACATTTTAAAACCCCTATTGTTAGAGTGAAGAAATGTGGAGTTAGGCCTTTTAATGGCATCTACCATAAGTAAGACATTGACAAAACTCTTCAATAATATCACATGCTCAAATGTCTAAAAATGCCAAAAACTCCACATCCATGGTTGAAAGAGTTAGGAGTGTGTATTTAGAAAACTTCCAAGATATAATACCTCCAACCAATATGAAAATATACCTATGTATGGAGCATTTGTTGTGTTGATATCAAGAAAAATCAGAGTGAGAGTATCTAATGATATCTAATCTATAAGACTTCTGAGAAGTGAGCATGTATGCCTTTATTCTATTCCAGTCATGCATCACATGATTGTCTACCTTAAAATGATGCATTCCGTGGTTACTCCTCTGTTTAGTGGAGAGGGCTTTGCTTGTTGGAAAGTGGGGATGAGGATATTCATAGAGGCCACAGACATGATCATTTGGGAGGTCGTGCAAAATGGACCTCATGTACCACTAGATTTAGTGGATGGTGAAACAAAAAAAAACACTAAGAGTTTATGGATGGATGATGAAAAGAGAAAAGTAAAACACAATTTAAAAGCTAAAAACATAATCACATATGCACTTTCTTATGATGAATTCCTTAGAGTTTCACAATGCAAAAGTGTCAAATAAATTGGGATGCTTTACAAGTAACTCATAAAGGCACAAGTGAGATTAAGAGTACTAGGTTGAATGCATTAACTCGTGAATATGAACTATTTCAATTCTTTCCAAATGAATCTATAAATGATATGTAATAAAGTTTTACTTATATTGTTAATCATCTTGTTGCTTTAGATAAAGTTTTTGCAAACAGTGAGCTTACTAACAAAGTTTTAAGATGTCTTCATAGGGCATGACAACCAAAAGTGACGACAATTATGGAATCCAAGGATTTAGACACTATGTCACTGGCAAATCCTTTTGGAAAGCTACAGGAGCATGAGATGGAGCTTGGAAGCTTAAATCTACATAAAGAATCACACAAGAAAAGAAAGGAATTTCACTCTAGGCTACATCCTCAAATGAAAAAGTACTAGAGAGAAATCAAATTCAGGAAATCTCTAAAGAATAAAGGATGATTCAGAAAATTTCAAAGAAGTGACACAAGAGACTCAACTAAAAGGAGCAAGAACTCATACGACAAAGTCACTTGCCATGAATGTGGGAAGGTAGGACACATAAAATTCACAGGTCCTGCCTATCTCAAAAGAGTCGAGAATGACAAGAAAGACTCAAGGGACATCAAGACCAAGAAAGCTTATATTGTATGGGATGCACCCGAAGAAGAAGGAACACCAACACTCTAGATGATGAAGAATCAATCAAGCTTTGCCTCATGACTCAAAATCAAAAATCACACGAGAACAATGAGCAAAGTGAGCAAGGTGACTAAAGTGAGATAAGTAATTTTGATTCCGATAGTGATTCAGATAATTCACTCACATAAGATATATTATACAGTTCTTATGTTGAATTGCATGAAGAACTCAAGAAATTAGCTAAAATAAATTTTGATAGAAAAATGTTGATTTTGGTGCAGGAGAAAAAGATTATTGAAATGCAAAAAATTGTTGATGAGCTTAAACTCCAAAATGAAACCTTACATCTAAATATGCTAATTCTCCTTCTGATTGTGCTGCAAAAATGAATATGATATCTAATTGTGAAAATTTCACATCTTCGGAAAAAGAGAACATAAGCTTAATAGAAACAATTGCAAATTTCACTAAGGGTATACATAAGCTAAACAACTTGCTTGATTCACAAAAAATAGTGAAAATAGATATGGGTAGGGTTATATGCATGCTAAAACATGTGGATTTTACTAAAATTTCATATAAAAAATATCCAACTTGTTTCTATTGTGGTTTGTATGGTCATACTTCAAATACTTTTCATATTAAATTGCATGGTGTGGCCAATGGACATTATATTTGGATTGTAAAGGGACAAGATCCTAAGAATACTAATCGTAAGGGACCCAATATCATTTGGATACATAAAACAAGTTAGTAAATTTTATTTTGCAAGTGTGCCTAAGGACATATAGACATCAATTGTATTTGGACAAAGGATGTTCTAGGCACATGACGGGTCTGTTAAGTGCCAAATTGATCGTATTTTATATACTCTATTTACGGAATTTTAACTAATTAATCAACTCAAATTAATTAAAATATACTAATACATGATTCAAACTTGTTTAAATGGTCAAGTCTCACCTCTATAGTGTTTTGTAGGCTTAATCCGGAGGAATTATGGCTAAAAGATAAGTGTTGGATAAAAACAAGAAATCACCCATCACATTTCCGATTAAAAATCACGATAACTCATTCGTTCACCATTGGATTGAGCTGAATTTTTGATATGTTGTTCTTAACTAACAGATCTTCAATGTGAAAGGTCGGATCATTGAAATGAGAAAAATTCAATGTAGTGTAGGTTTTCGCACTGAGCACAAATACTAGCAAAAATAAGCATTTTACCACCATTTCGTATGCGCTCAATGCACCCACTTGCACTCAGCATAGTGGATGGTGCGTTGAGTGCTAGAAACAACATCTCAACACTACTTAAGTACTTCCAACTCGACCCAAATGATATACATATTGTAATACTTTTTATTATATTTGAGCTTTTGTATGTGCATAATGCTTGCATTAATTTTGACAAACATATTGCATGAATTTAGAATAGAATGTTAGTAACATACTTGCAAAATTCTAAACCTGCATAACTCACAGTTGATATATTTTCTAGGCGTAGACTTGTATTAAATTGCCATCTCATGCGAGTTACTTAATATCATCCAGATGTGGAACTAAATTTGTAATTTTATAACTTTCAAACTGAATCGCATAGACTACTAGGCATAGAGGTATGCTTGAAGATTCGTAAAACATAATTTTAGCATTGTAGTTACTAGACATAGATCTACCTATGATAAAATGCTAGTATATACCAAGACATTAGTGGCTAGCATAAATGAGGTGTTGCCTTTAAACTCAACTTGCATACATGGACTACTACACATAGAGGCATGATTTGCAAGTCATATTTCTTAATCTTATGGAATTAAGTTTTTAGACATCGAGCTTTGTTGCATAAGTTACTAAATTGACTAAGACATTAGCTTTTATTAATATTGAGGTCATTTGTCTAGAGCCATCATTACGAATTAAATTTGTATACTGAATCATGTGCATATGGATAGTTGATAAGTGCCAAAAATACCTTAATTTCATATACTTTTTATGGCACTTATCTTGATTAATCATGTTTTAAAACCCAACTTATAATACAGTTTTTAGAAAATTTTGTATGCTTAAATAATATACATTTGTATCACCTCTTGTCCAAGTTGTCTCTGAATTTGGTAGGAAAATGAGTCAAAAAGAATTAATTCAAAGATAGCCAGGAATACAAGAAATATCAAGCCAAAAGCACAAATAGAATTGCATAAAACAAACAAGCTAAGCATGGCACACTATTTTCTTAGCTTGTTGCCAAAAAGATTGCTTCAGCTTAAAAAAAGGTAGCTTATCATTCCTTGAAGAAACTCAAGCTAGGTGTGCCAAGCAACTTATATAACTTAAAAGCTTACATTTCCTTGAAGAAATCATGCTAAAAGTTCCATGTAACCAACCAAACTTAATTCAAGAACCATGGAAAAAAGGTTGCTTAGGCTTGAAGGAAGGTAGGTTAACTTCTCTTGAAGGAACCTTGGTGGGCAGCTAGGCATGGCTAGCATGAGCTCAGCTCTTGGCCAGCTATCAAACTTCACCATGATGAAATCCTACGCTAAGACACCAAGCAACGAGCCATGCCTTAAGGACCAAGCACATGACTTCATGCATGACACAAGCAAGGATAAGCCAAGTATTAGGTGTCACTTTGCATGGAGCCTAGCCCAGAATAGGCTGGCCAAGCTAAGAGAAGGCTAAGGTGCTAGCCAGCAGCTTTGCACATGGGTAAACAACCCCAAAAGGAAGGTGTTAGGTGCACAAACAAAGGGGTTAATCACCTCAGATGTTTGGCTATAAAAGGAGACCTTGTCTCTACACATTTTCATTACTTTTTCATCACTTTTAACATTGTACATTCTCCTTTCTTCTCATTTTAAGTTCTTCACTTTCTTAGGTTTTTGTTAGGATATTATTTCATAGAAATTCAGAGGGAATGAAGTTGGAAAATGATGGGAAAAATTATGATTTTTTAACATTATTTGGAACCAAAAGCATCCAATCTTTGGATGGATTGCTAATGCTCCAAAACTTGGCTATGGTGTAACATTTCTTTCTCTTTATGTTAATTCTGATTTTATTATTCAAGTTATGCGTTTTCATTCTACTATTTTATTTCATCCACTCCTAATGTTTATTTTAGATTGATCATCTAAAATAAGTTTTCAAAGATCCAAAAGTCTTTTTTGGGTGAAATAACAAATATTTTCATGCTATAATGCTAGACTTGAATATTTAACATTTCCAAGCATCTATTATATGCAACTTCTTTTCAAGATTATCAACATCTACGAATCTAGAATAAATGGTGATAACATTATTTCTTTGAGAGGATACTTGATGGGTCATAATGTATTAAGCAAGGAATGAAAATCATCCAACCGGATTCGAGAGGAAGGGTGAGTTATGAAATGATGTATGGTGGTGGAATCACACCAAAATAACTTGTTCACATTAAAATCATATTAATACTTAAGAGTTAAGAAATTTTACATTCATTATGTCCAAACCATATTCTTCTCTTGAATTTGTAAAAATTTAGTTTCTTTACTTCTTCATGTTTGTTAGTTTTTTTATATAATCACAAAACCAAATGTTTGTTACTTTTTACTTTTGATAACAGATACAAAGTATGATTACATTTCTGTTAGGCAATTCTCTGTGGTTCCACATAACCCTATACTATACCACAATTGAATCTTGAAAGAGATTTAAGAGTAAATATAGTAAAGAGTTACTTATAAATTTTGTTTGTTGAAATAGAAATCCAATTGCATGAGTACAATCCAATCCATGGGTTGCAACTATGTAAAAGGAGTAGTTTAATTCAAGAGTGATGTGTACGTATTATTAATATCTAACATACTAACTCCGTAACGATTTATTTATTGCTTTATTAATTTATTGCAATCTATTCTTTTGTTATTCTTTTATTTATCTAATATCACTCTAACTCATCTCTCAATTGGTACCAACCTTTCATATGAAATGGTATGGTAAACATCAACCCGAAAAGGGAGTTAAAATGAATCAAACTACTCTTATATAATCACACTAAAACTCTATCAACAAATTGGCACCTTAAAAGGGAACTTTTTGTTGAGAGAAAAAACACTCTTAAATCATTTCAATAATAGTGAGTATGAACTTCAATCCCAACTCCTTTAATAATTGTATTACATTTGAATTATTATGTGTTATCAAACCATCCACCTTGAAAACCAATTTTAAAAACCTGCTTAGAATAGTGATTTAATTGTTGAAAGACTAGATTTAGCAAGTCCCTATGGGTACAACAACTCTTAACTTTATACTTATTTGTGACACTCACGGTAGTACTTTTACTCCTTGTGTCGGTTAGGAGTGTGATAAGAAGTTCATTGAGCTATCACCTAAAGAAAAAGGTCATGTCACTTATGGAGACAATAATTAAGGCTAAACTCTTGGAGTTAGAAAGATCGGAAATGCTTCTCACACCATCTTTCATAATGTGCTCTATGTTGAAGGCTTGGAGCATAACCTCTTGAGAATTAGCCAATTGTGTGATAAAGGTAATAAGGTAATGGTTGACTCTAAATATTGCATCGTTAAAAGTGACACAGATGATAGTGTAAAATTCATTTGTTATAGAACAAACAATATCTATATGGTTGATTTGGATGATATTAGTTCCTTGCTTCCAAAATGTTTAATTTCAAAGAAGGGTGATATTTGGATTTGGCATAGGTGGGCTTCACATATACATTTGAATCACTTTAAAACGTTAGCTAGAAAGGACCTAGTATTTGGATTACCTAAACTCAAATTTAAAACAAAAGAAATTTGTGATTCTTGTTGAAAGTGCAGACAATAAAAAATTCCTTTTCTTCTAAAAATATGGTATCCACAACAAGACCATTAGAATTACTTCATATGGACTTGTTTGGATCATCTCAAATAATGAATTTTGGTGGAAGTTTCTTGAAAGAGTTTTCCTTGCTATTTTTTAGGCAAGTTCCTGATTTCTTTATTTAATGACAGGTCGATTCTTTGCTCGCCATCCCAGCTTTGTTGGAATAAATTCCAACACCGGTATAATGGTTTCAAGAGTGTTCCTTTAATCATATACTTAGCTTTATTGAATTATTAACAATTTCATACCATCTCGGCTTTGTTGGGATAAATTCCAACGCCGACATAATGGTATGAATTTAGCAATTTAACACAAATGATAAAGAGTGATATTGAATTTCACTTTCCTTTATTAACCAAACTACTTCCTTATGGAAGGTTGGTAAACAACACATAAATAAAGCAATAAAACTAAAATTTAACTGTACCACTTCTTTCAAAGGGTTCGTATAAAGAATAAAGAATAAAGAAATAAATAAATGTTAGTTGCGGAAATGTAAATAACAGAAAATAAATGTTAGTTGCGGAAAGTAAATGACAGAAAATAAATGTTAGTTGTGGAAAGTAAATGACAGAAAATAAAAGTTAGTAGTTAGGTCACTCATTGTAACTGTGTATTTTTCTTTTTCACAAAGATATAGTTTATGAATTAAATTGCACTTTGATTCAAGGTTTCTTTCTTTGTCAACAAATAAAATTTATATGTTAACACTTTACTATTTTACATTTGCATCTCTTTCAAGAATGATAAGATGATTTTCAATAATTATGTAATACACTAAACAATAGTTAAGTGCCACTCGTCGGAGTACGTTGTCACACCCTACTTCAGGCTCCATTAACATGATTTAGCCTTGAACATAAGTTGCTTAAAATATATGTTTGATGTGGCAAGTGAACTAAGGTGTAGGTTATACTTTTTAGTTCACTTGTCAACACTTTGAGAAGAAGCATTTTTGGATCTTTAAATCAAGTTTTAGGTGATCATGCTAAAACCGCATTAAGAACTTCTTAAATAATCAAAACTTAACCAAAACGTAAAACTTGAATGTTTTGAAATCAAAATATATACAAATGAAGAGAAGAAATAACCTTACACCATAATCCAAATTAATATGTAGGAGCATGAGCCATCTATCCAAGGATGAGATGCTTTTGATTTCAAATGAGGTTACAAAATCATGTTTTTGCACCTCATTTGCCAACTCCATTCCTTTTGAATTTCTTTGAACTAAAAGCCTAAGAACATCATAAGAACACTCTAAAAAGAGAAAGAACTGAAATGGGAAGAAGAAGAAGAGGAATTTACTATGTGTTAAACCGAGGAGGTGGGTGTGCCTTTTATATGCAAAGTCATGGGAGCTTAGCTACCCTGTTTGGCCGCCCAACGGCTGACCAGGCTCACCTAAGCCGGTGAGTCAACAACTTGTCCATCTTTGGCAACTAGCTTGGACAACCTATTGTGGGCTAGGTTACATGCATGGTGACACCTCCTACTTGGCTATTCAGAACATATTTCATGCTTGAGGTCATATGCTTGGCCTTCAAGTAAAGAATAGGCAAGTTGCTTGATGAGTTGGCCAAGCTTTCATCATGGCTAGGTTTCTGACCTGCTTGGCTACCCAGCTCACACCTGGCCCACACCCAGCTGTTTGGTTCCTTCATGGTGAAGGAACCAACCTTTCTTCAAGCCGAAGCAACCTTTGTTCCATGATTTCTTGAGTTGTTTTAGGTTGTTACTTGGCACTTTTGGCATGATTTCTTCAAGTCCAATTAAGCTTTTGAGTTTATGCTTTGCTTTGCATACCTAGCTTGGGTTTCTTCTTGGTGAAGAAAGGCACATTTCTTCAAGCCTAAGTCATTTTTTTGGTGACAAGCTTAAGCACACAACATGTCGTACTTAGCTTGTTTCTTTTGAGCATTTCCTTTTGGACTTTTGGCTTGTGATTTGGTATGAATTCTTGGCTTTCTTTTGAATTAATCAATTTCCTACAACATTCAAGGGAAACTTGCACAAGAGGTGATCAAAAATTATATTATCCAATAATACGAAATTTCGTACAAAAAGTGTTGAATTAAGTTGGTTTTCACATTTTTGCATTGGATAAGTGCCATAACAAGTATATGAAAATTAGGTATTCTTGGCACTTATCAACTCCCCCCAACTTAAAACTTTGTTTGTCCTCAAACAATAGTAAAATAACAACTTCTTGGATTTGGAAAAATTAATGTTTGAGAAGATCAAAACTCTGCATCATTCTTTAAGGTTCTATGAGATGTGTTTATGATTATGTGATTTTTACTCATAATGCTTCAAACTAAGAATGAACACATCTTTTCAAAAATTCATTTAGCACTTCACTTATAGAAAATTTTATCTATCAAAGAGATGCATTATCACACACGGTTCAAGAATGGAACCAAATGGGTAAGTGTTTCACTCAAACTCAACTTGTTTGGTTTGCAAGAATTTAATTTTGTTTTTCTTCTCAACACTAACTTTGATTGCACAAATTTTTCAAGGATCACTAAGGTCTTCCTTAGGTTGTAATGAGGCCTGGCTATGAAACAAAATTGGTTTTTCAAGATATTCAAAAATACTTCCAAAGTTAAAAGAGAGCAAAAATTGATTTGTCTTTTAAAATACATACTCCTTTTAAACTTTTTCACCTTTCTTATTTTTCTTCCTTTCCTCATTCTTTTTCTTGACCATTTTGTTGTAACTTTTCTTGATTTTTCTCAATCTCTCTTTACTTCATTTTGTTTTTGGAGAATTGCTTTACATGTTTTGATTTTGTAAAGAGATTGAGAATTTTTCTATTGAACACTTTGTTACATGGCCAACTATTCCCCCCAACTTAATTTTTTCCATTAACCTTCTTTTTTAAAAATGTTCTCTTTTTACTTAGAAAAGTATAGGAGATTTCATTTTTGTTTTTCCGCATTAAGGCTCAAAGGGTTAACAAAGGATATTCCTATTTTTGGTTGGTCATTTTTGGTCAAGTGGCTCATTCTAATTGAAAGAACTTGCCTTGATCATTTCCTGTCAAATTGTGTGCAACCAAGTAAAGAAAGATTCAAACAAAATCAATTGTGAAAAACCAAAAAGTTTCTCACTAAGCTCACATAATTATTACACTCCCTCACATGGTTGGTTTATGTACAACTCTTTGATTATCAAAGAAATTCATAAGTTCATGATAAATGATTTTCCAAAAAGTTTGCATTTTATCAAAGTTATGACCTTATGAATTAATCACAAAAAAATTCAGATTTTTATCTCATGTTGTTAATTTACGAAGTTATTGATTTTGTTAAATATTTAAGCCAAGTTGTGTTATCTACTAAGTTTAGTTTCAACAATTTCACTTTTTAAACAAATTATCAAAAATAAACTAAAGTAAACACAGAACTTAAAAAAAGTAAACACACTAACAAAAATTAAAGCAAGTAAACACACTAAAAAGCAAACATATACACTATATTTTTTTTAAAAACACACCAAAAAGGAAATTCTTTCAAAATTCTATTCACACTCCCCCCAACTTAAGTTCTTGACTTGTCCTCAAGTCATTTTGAAAATATTTTAAGGAAGTTTGTGTAATATTTTGAAAGAAATAAATTAAAAAATAACCAAACTTGTTAGGAGATCTCAGAATTCCATTCTTCTTAATTGTACTATCCTCTCCAAGATAGTGGTGCCTTTAGAGCCAACTCCTTTTTCTCTATTTGTTTTTGGACTTGCTTTCTTGTAAATCATTAGAACTTGCAATTTCTTTTTCCTTGAGGTTAGTCTAAAACTTTACATGAATTTTTCAATGTCGAAAACATTATCTTCATGAGTAAAGTTTGATTGACAGAAATTCCAACTTAAACAGCGTGCTTTTAATTCCAACTTAAACAGCGTGCTTTTATTCATGAAAATTATGTTTACAGTAAATATTTAAGCATTTTTCAAGTCCAATTGATAAATGGAAATCCAAACAAAATTTAATGGGATTCCAAACAACAAGATATCAATTCAAACAACCACAAATAAATCCATTCAGAAGTTCATGAATTTATTTTGTTAAATGGTAAACCAAACAACAACTTAGTAAACCAAATAACACATTTTTAGGAGTTCTCAAGTTTGGAAAAATTAATTTTTGGAACAAACTGAACAAGCATGCTTTTAGTTTTTTTAAAAACTTATTTCTCAACTAAAAAATCATCAACTAAAGCATGTTTATGGAGATATAGGTTTAAGTATCACAAAATAAAATATGAGCATCAAAAAGTCCAGTCACTTTATCCTTGTTAATTTCAATTCCTTTTATGTTTTTCTTTGGAAAAGGTTGATGAGGGGTACCTCCATATCACCTAAAAATTTTATAACAACAATAAAGGTTTCTTAACTAGTGGGTATTCACTCCACTAGTTCCAACTTTTCTTTCTTTTTGTGTTTTTGATTTTTCAATGTACAAAATAGAAAAATAAATTAAAAGAAAGATGTACAAAAAGAAAATTAAATTTATACAAAGAGAAAATAAAATTGTATTTTCAATTACTAATGATAAAAAATATAAATATGAATTTCCATTATCTAGAAGTTCCCCGGCAATGGCGTCAATTTGTTGAAAGAGTTTTCCTTGCTATTTCTTGATTCTATTGTAAATTTATAAGTTAACACTTTACTATTTTACATTTGCATCTCTTTCAAGATTCAATTGTAGAATAGTATAGGGTTATGTCGAACCACAACGAATTTCCTAATAGAAATGCACTCATACTTTGTATATTTTATCAAAAGTAATAAAGTAACACATAAAGTTGTTTTTATGATTTTATGAACTAAGAAACATGAGAAAGTAAAGAACTAACTATTTACAAATTCAAGAAGGGAAAAATGATTTAAAAGACGAAATTATTTCTTGACTCAAATGGTTTTGAAAATATTACAAGTTATGGGTTATACTTTCGGTTATTTCCACACACCATTTCTAAATCCTTCATATAGTGTCCTAGAATGATAAGATGATTTTCAAACCATATGTAATACACTAAAAAATAGTTAAGTACCACTCGTCGGATTAGGTTGTCATACCCTACTTCAGGCTCCTTTAACATCATTTAGCCTTGAACATAAGTTGCTTAAAATAGATGCTTGATGGGGTAAGTGAACTAAGGTGGAGGTTATACTTTTTAGTTCACTTGTCAACACTTTGAGAATAAGCATTTTTGGATCTTTAAATCATGTTTTAGGTGATCAAACTAAAACCGCATTAAGAACTTCTTAAATAATCAAAACTTAACCAAAAAGTAATAACTTCAATGTATTGAAATAAAAATATGATACAAATGAAGAGAAGAAATAACCTTACACCATAATCCAAATCAATATGTATGAGCATGAGCCATCTATCCAAGGATGAAATGCTTTTGATTCCAAATGAGGTTACAAAATCATGTTTTTGCACCTCATTTGCCAACTCCATTCCCTTTGAATTTCTATGAACTAAAGCCTAAGAGCAGCCGAAGAACACTCTAAAAAGGGAGAAAACCAAAATGGGAAGAAGAAAAGGAATTTACAAAGTATTTACAATGTGTTAAAGTGAGGAGTTGGGTGTGCCTTTTATATGCAAAGTCATGGGAGCTTAGCTGCCCTGTTTGGCCGCCCGGCCTTTGACCAGGCTCACCCAAGCTGGTGAGTCAGCAGCTTGTCCCATCTTAGGCAGTTAGCTTGGACAGACTATTGTGGGCTAGGTTACATGCATGGTGACACCTCCTACTTGGCTATTCATAACATATGCCATGCATGAGGTCATAAGCTTGGCCTTCAAGTAAAGAATAGGCAAGTTGCTTGATTAGTTGGCCAAGCTTTCTTCATGGCTACGTTTCTTACCTGCTTGACAGCCCAACTCACACCTGGCCCACGCCTAGCTACTTGGTTCCATCATGGTGAAGGAACCAACCTTCCTTCAAGCCGAAGCAACCTTTGTTCCAAGATTTCTTGAGTTGTTTTAGTTGGTTACTTGGCGCTTTTGGCATGATTTCTTCAAGTCTAAGTAAGCTTTTGAGTTTATGCTTTGCTTTGCATACCTAGCTTGGGTTTCTTCATGGTGAAGAAAGGTACATTTCTTCAAGCCTGAGTCATCTTTTTGGTGACAAGCTGAAGCACACAACATGTGGTATTTGGCTTGTTTCTTTTGAGCTTTCCATTTGGAATTTTGGCTTGTGATTGGGCATGAATTTTTTGATTTCTTTTGAATAAATCAATTTCCTACAAAATTCAAGGGAAACTTGGACAAGAGATGATCAAAAATTATATAATCCAATAATACAAAATTTATCTAAAAAGTGTTGAATTAAGTTGGTTTTCACATTTTTTTTTCCATAGCATGAGTGCCATAAAAAGTATATGAAAATTAGGTATTTTTGGAACTTATCAAATTTATTATGCCCTTATAGTTTTAGATTACTACTCATGATTCACCTGGATTTTGTTTCTTGCACTCAAAAGTGACACTTTTAAATTTTTCAAGAGGCCTTCTAAATTAGTCTAAAATCATAGGAACCAAAAAATAGTAACAATTAGAAGTGACCATGGTGGCGAGTTTGAAAACCACAAGTTTGATAAATTTTGTGATAAACATGGTATAGAACATTGGTACTCCGCACCTAGAACTCTAGAACAGAATGGAGTTTTTGAAACGAAGAATAGAGTTCTAGAGGAGTTAGCAAGAATCATGTCTAATGAAAGTAAAGTGCCCAAGTATTTTTGGATGGATGTGGTACATATCGCTTGCCATGTTATGAATAGAATCCTATTAAGGCCAATTCTCAAGAAAACCCCCTATGAACTTTATAAGGGCCGAAAACTAAATATTTCTCATTTTCATGCTTTTTTATGTAAATACATTATTTTAAATAATGGAAAATATATTTTGGGAAGTTTGATTCAAAAGCGGGTGTAGGAGCATTTCTATGATATTCTAATCATTGCAAAGCACATCGAGTTTATAATAAAAGAACAATGACTATGGAAGAATCTATAAATGTTATATTTGATGAATCTTCTCTAAAAGAGGTGAGGAAAGGTATGTGTGATGATCTTGTAGGTACAGTAGAGGATGCATACTAAAAGGATCAAGAATATCAAAAAATTGCACAAGAGGATAAAAATACAAATCAAGAAGTTGAAGGAATGCCACAAGCATTGAAAACCAAAAAGGGTCACTCAATTGACAATGTGATAGGTGATATTTCTAAGAGAGTGGTAACCCGAAATTCCTTGCATAATTTTTTTAATTTTTTTGCATTTGTTTATCAATTTGAGCCTAGGAATATTAAAGAGGCCATTGAGGATGAACATTGGTCTTTAGCTAAGCAAGAAGAGCTAAACCAATTTGAAAGAAATAAAGTCTCAAATTTAGTCCCTAAACCCAATCACTATCCTATAAGAGACTCTACATAGGTTTTTAGAAATAAACTAGATGAGTTCGGCTTAATCATAAGAAACAAAGATAGATTAGTAGCTAAGGGATATAATCAAGAAGAAGATATTGACTATGATGAAACATATGATGTTGTAGCAAGGTTAGAGGCAATAAGAATTCTTTTAGCTTTTTGCATCTATCATGCATTTCAAGTTATTTGAAATGGATGTGCAAAGTGCATTCTTGAATGGATTTATTCATGAAGTGTATATGGATCAACCTCCCAGTTTCGAAAACTACAAATTAACAAATCATGTTTTCAAACTTAAAAAGGATTTATATGGTTTAAAGGAAGCTCCTAGAGCTTGGTATGATAGGCTACGAACCTTCCTTTTAGAAAAGGGCTTTGAAAGGGGAAATGTTGATATGACACTTTTCATTTTAAAAACTGAAAATGACTTTTATTAGTGCAAAAATATATTGATGATATCATATTTGGTGGTACTAATGATTTTTTATGCAAGAATTTTATGAGTTGATGAAAACTGAATTTGAAATGTCTATGATGGGAGAGATTCATTCTTTATTTGGCTACAAATCAAGCAAATAGAAAATGGAATATTTGTTCATCAAACAAAGTATTGCAAAGAGCTTCTAAAGAGATTCGATATTGAAAAGGCAAAAGAAGCAACTACTCCAATGGCAACTTCATGCTATCTTGTGAAAGGTAAATCACTTAAGGTAACAAAATATCATGGCATAGTGGGCTCATTACTTTACTTAACATCTAGTAGGCCCAATATTATGTTTAGTGATTGTATGTATGCTAGATATTAACCTTATCCTAAACAATCCAATTTATCGACTACCAAAATTGAAAGTGCAAAGTGTCAAAGTGTTGCACTATTAGGTTGTCTATGTTTTGATGAAGACAAGGATTTATCGAAAGCTTGAAGATGACTCAACAAATCAACATGCCATGGACTCTAGGATCTCATATCTAGACTAGGTTCTTACAAGAGTCACTTTTAGAGTCTTAGATGTGTGTCTTAGATATTCAGTCTAGGTTAGGTGAACCTAGGTACAATTCTCAGAAGTCTTAAAATTAATCAAAGCATTTACATGAGACATGCCATCTAGATCATTATATGTTCATGCATTAATCATACATGTTATTTGTGCATCTTAGGCATAATATATTGGTAAAACATGTATAGTTGATAAGCATAATATATAGGTAGTTTATCATTTTACCATTTAGCTGAAAAATATGCCAGTTAATCAATTAAGGAAGGTGTTAATCGATTAACTTGAATTCGGTTTTAACAGATAACTGAAAACCTGAAAACAGTTATTCTCAACAGCTCGTTAATCGATTAACTGGGTCTCATAAAGGTTTTCTATATAAATTGTGTTTTTAGGTCTTGCATCACACATCATTTCATTCATTTTTAGAATTGCTAGTCTCATATTTTTCGTGCTCATTTGTGTCATTTTAGGCAGAGAAAAATATATTATGAGATAGTGAGAAATAGTAGCATGTTTAGGGTTTAATTGTGATCTATTTGGATGAGATTAATGTGTTAATATTTGCTATATTTTCTTACATGATTCTTGCATTTCTTTAGAAGATTTCTACGATAGAATTTCTCAGTTTTCGCACATCAATTAAATCATACATATTCATGTTTACTTGTGAGTCTTGTATAGGGTTTTTAGCTGAGTTTTAATTGTGATATTATGAACTACATTGTGGTTGATAATACTCTGTTTTTTGTACTGTTTCTGTGTTGTAATAAGGGAAGTCGTCTCTTGGTGTCGTACCACCAAAGAGACTCAGTGAGTCTTCACCAAGACTTAAGTGGGTTTTCTTGGCTGGGGCTAGATCGTAAGAAAGATTTTCTTAGGCGATTAGGTGAGTCAAACCAAGAAATTGGGTTCTTGGATTCAAGAAGGGAGCATCTAAGTTTGTGTATTGGAAGTGTGCATGTAAAAATACATTCGTTTCAATATTAATGAAGAAAATCTCTCGAGATCAGAAGGGAAGGCCTGGATGTAGTTTGCAAGTGGACCCGTAAACGAACCAGGATAAAATACCTTGTTGTAGGCTTTTTCTGTCCTTAATTTCTTTACTTTTCAAGTTGTAATATCGCCTAATTTTAGCTAATAATTTGGATATTGTAACTTTGATATATTGAGTTTATCTATGTTCAATCATATTTGTTTTATTTGTATCTGATTATCGGTGAGTGGCTATGCAATAAGCCATTTCGCAACTTGCTGTTTTCAATGAGTTAATCGATTAAGACAGAGTGTTAATCAATTAACTAGGACTTTTTCCAGATTAGGGCTTCGGTTCAAAAAGCGGTTATTGGTAACCGCGACACCTATTCGACCCCCCTTCTAGGTGTGTTATGTCCACTGATACCTAACAAGTGGTATCAGAGTTAGTACGGCGTGCTAGCACAATCGCATACGTGTGATCCTTAAGGGAAAACAAATGGGTTCCACCAACCCCTTTGGCGGTGATGGTGCATCCATTAACCGCCCTCCCGTATTCAATGGCAAGGGATACACCTACTGGAAATTCTGGATGAAGATATTCATTGAAGCCATTGACTCGAATATTTGGGAATCCGTAGTAAACGAGACTTTTGTCCCAATGCATTTCGTGGACGATGAACCGAAAGTGAAGCCAAAAAGTCTATGGACCGGTGATGAATGTAAAAAGGTTTGATACAACCTACGTGCCAAAAACATCATCACATCGGTCCTATCATATGATGAATTCTTTCGGGTTTCGCAATGTCAAAGTGCCAAAGAAATGTGAGACACTTTACAAGTGACTCACGAAGGCACTAGCCAAGTCAAATGTGCTAGGATGAATGCCCTGACACATGAGTATGAGCTTTTTTGAATGTTTCCATGTGAATCTATAGGTGACATGCAAAAGAGATTCACACACATAGTAAACCATTTAGTTGCTCTAGATAATGTTTTTACCAAAGGAGAACTAATTAATAAAGTTTTGCATTGTCTTGACAGGAGATGGCAACCTAAAGTAATAGCTATCGTGGAATCCAAGGATCTTGACTCCATGCCTTTGGCAACATTGTTTGGAAAGCTTCAAGAGCACGAGATGGAACTTGGACGCTTGACGATGCATGAGGAATCAGACCGCAAAAAGAAAGGCATATCTCTTAAAGCAACAACGTCTCAACCTATTGAAGAGAAAGAAGATGCTGAGTCTAATTCTGACATTGATGATGAAATGTTGAGCCTTCTCGTACGAAAATTCGGGAAATTCTTAAAGAAATGAGGCTTTAAACGTTATCAGAAGAAAGAAGCGTGTTAGTCAACTAGCAAAGGCAAAGGTAACAAAGAGCGCTTCACCTGCCATGAATATGGTAAGCCAGGACACATGAGAATTCAATGTCCTACTTACCTCAAGAAAGTTGATTCGGAAAAGAGCACTCCTAGAGACTTCAAGTCAAAGAAAGCCTACATAGTCTGGGACGTACCAGAGGAGGATATGACATCAAGCACCTCAGATGAAGAGGAGACCGCCAAGCTATGCCTAATGACCAGAACAAATGAAGCTTGCGACTCAAATTCAAAGGAGGTAAACAATGAGGTATACTCTGACACCTCATCTTCTTCTGACGATGATTCACCTCCTTATGAGGATTTATATAATGCTTATGTCTAATTGCAGGAAGAATAAAAAAAATTAGCTTGGATTAGTTCTGATAGAAAACGAGAAATCTTGCTAAATGAACAGAAATTAGTTTTGTTACAGAAAGAATAAGATGAGCTAAAAATTGAAAATGAGACTTTAGAACTAATATTTTCTTGTAATACATGCAATTGCTCTAATGCTAATTTATGTTAATCAACTATCAGTGAGTCTTGCCAGACTTTGAAAAATGAAAATTTGAAACTTAATGAAATACTCGCAAAACTCATAGAAAGTCAAAATCAATTAGACACTATGCTTAGTCAAACTAGAAATGTTGGTGACTATACTGGACTAGGATATATTCCCTATATGCGTAGGAGAAGACCATATAGGAAACAAGTAACTCGACCTAATAAGAAATTTTATAATAAGAAAGTTCCTTCATGTTTCTGTTGTGGCACACATGGCCACACTTCCTACTCTTGCTATATCAGGAAGTATAGTATACCTAGTGGTGTATATGTCTGGATGAAAAAGGAAGATAACTCTCTAGTTACTAACAGAAAAGGACCCAATATAAATTGGGTACCTGAAAAAGGCAAGTGATCTATTTTGTAGGTATGTCTACGAGCACATGGACAACATTGGTATCTTGATAGTGGATGCTCGAGACATATGACAGGATATAGATCAAAATTCCTAGATCTATCATTGAAGTAAAAAGGGTTTGTCACGTATGGAGACGACAACAAAGGAAAGATACTTGGTATCGGGATAATTGGCAACTCAACTTAGACAGTGATCGAGAATGTACTACATGTTGAAGGCCTGGAGCACAACCTATTGAGTATCAACCAACTCTGCGACATAGGTAAACGTGTATCATTTGACTACGAGTGTTTCATAATCCGTGACAATTTATCTAATAAGGTCAAATTTGTCGGACATCGTATCAATAACATTTATATGGTTAACCTAGAAGATATCATGACGTTATTTTCAAAATGTTTTGTTTCTAAAGAAAATGATATATGGATTTGGCATAGGCATGTCACTCATATTCATGTAAAACATCTAGATAAACTATCTAAACATAATTTGGTTGAAGGTCTACCAAAACTTGATTTTAGAACTCATGAAACTTGTGATACTTGTCAAAAATAGAAACAAGTTAAAAACTCTTTTTGTAAAAAGAATGTAATATCCACAACAAGACCTCTAGAGCTTCTCCATATGGACTTGTTTGGATCATCACAAATAATGCGTTTTGGTGGTAGTTTCTATGCTTTGGTAATTGTTGATGATTTCTCTAGATTCACATGGACATTATTTTTATCTTCTAAGAGTGATGCATTCAAATCTTTCAAAAACCTTGCCAAACAAATTGAAAATCAGTTTAATCTTAAAATTGTATTCATTCCATCTTATCATGGTGGCGAGTTTCAAACCCACCAGTTTGATGAATTTTGTAATAAACTTGGTATCATGCATCAGTTCTCGGCTCCTCATACCTCTCAGCAAAATGGAGTTGTTGAGAGGAATAATCGATTTCTAGAGGAGCTTGCTAGAACCATGCTAAACGAAAGTAAGGTTCCTAAGTACTTTTGGGTTGATGCAGTGCATACTGGTTGCTATGTGATAAATCGTATACACTTGAGGCCTACATGTTTGAAAACTCCTTATGAACTTTTGAAAGGCTGCAAACCTAATATTACTCATTTATATGTTTTTGGATGTAAATGCTTTATTTTAAATAATGGAAAAAGAGTGCTACGAAAATTTGATTCAAAAGCAGATGATGGTATATTTTTAGGGTACTCATTGTATAGTAAAGCTTATCGAATGTTTAATAAATATTCCATGTAAGTAGAAGAGTCTGTACATGTTCATTTTGATGAATCTTCTCCAAAAGAGAAGAGAAAGGTATTTTCTGATAATGTTGCAAGTGCTTTAGAAGAAGCATACTCTAAGGACATAAACCAAGACAAAGAAGAACAAGTAGACCAAATTGGCCAAGATGAGCATCAGGACATGCCAATCGCGTGGAATACTAAGAAAGATCATCCACCTGACAAAGTTATAGGTGATATCTCTACGGGGGTCGTAACCCGTAGTTCTTTACGTAATTTTTGTAACTTCGTTGCTTTCGTGTCTCAAATTGAGCCAAAGACCATCGATGAGGCCATTGAGGATGTGTACTGGGGTATAGCTATGCAAGAAGAGCTAAACCAGTTCGAGCGCAATAATGTACGGGACTTGGTCCCTAATCCAAAAGAACATCCAGTGATTAGTACTAGATGGGTCTTCCAAAATAAACTAGATAAATTTGGCTTGATCATTAGAAATAAGGCACGCTTAGTGGCCAAAGGCTACAACCAGGAGGAAGGCATCGATTATGATGAGACCTACGCTCTTGTAGCCAGATTAGAGGCAATTAGCATGCTTTTATCCTTTGCATCGATTATGAACTGTAAGCTCTTTCAAATGGATTTTAAGAGCGCCTTTCTGAATGGCTACATTCAAGAGGAGGGGTATGTTGATCAACATCCCGGCTTTGAAAATTTTAAATATCTGAACCATGTATATAAGCTCAAGAAGGCTCTCTATGGCCTAAAACAGGCTCCCAGAGCTTGGTATGATAGATTGAGCTCTTTCCTTCTGGAAAAAGGGTCCGTGAGGGGTATGGTTGATACTATCCTCTTTATCCGTAAATTAGATGATAACTTATTATTAGTTCAAATATACATTGATGATATAATTTTCGGATCTACTAATGACATTCTTTGTAAAGAATATTATGAGATGATGCAGGGAGAATTCTGAGATGTCGATGATGGGTGAGCTGACTTTCTTCATTGGGCTACAAATTAAACAAATGGAATGTGGCATCTTCATTCACCAATCAAAGTATTGCAAGGAGTTACTCAAAAAGTTCGACATGGAAAAATGTCAAGAAGAATCTACACCTATAGCGTCCGCTTGCTATCTAGACAAAGACAAAAAGGGAAAAGCTATTAAGGTAACCAAGTATTGAGGGATAATCGGCTCTTTATTATATTTGACTGCGAGCCGCTCCGATATTATGTTTAGTGTTTGTATGTGTGCTAGATTTCAAGCATTACCTAAAGATTCACATTATAGTGTTGTTAAATGTATCATGAGATATTTAAAAGGAATAATAAATATAGAATTATAGTATCCTAGGGATGCCTCATTATCCTTAGAATGGTATTCCGATTCCGATTTTGCTGGATGTAACTTGGATCGGAAAAGCACTTGTGGGACTTGTCACTTACAAGGTAGTTCCTTAGTTGCATGGCATAGTAAAAAGCAAGCATGTGTTGCTTTGTCCAACGCTGAAGGGGAATACATCGTCGTTGGTGTGTGTTGCGCTCAAATCCTATGGATGAATCAATAACTTAAGGACTTTGGTCTTAATCTAGAAAAGATCCCCATTAAATGTGATAATACAGGTGCCATAAACCTATCCAAGAATCTCGTTTTGCATTCGAGAACCAAGCATATAGAAATTAGACATCACTTCTTGCGTGATCATGTTCAAAAAGGCGATTGTGGGCTTGAACTTGTTGAAACTACTAAGCAATTATTTGATTTTTTTTACCAATCCCCTCTCACAAGATACTTTCTGTGTTCTTTGAAGAGAACTTGGAATCCTTGATGAAAAATATCTTGATTAAAATCGTCGAACTCTTTATTATGTGCTTCGCATGCTAAATGTCTAATATGCTTCAAAATGAACACTTGTTGAATGCATTCCAATTCCTAATATGATTCATGATCTAGTATAATATGCTCTATATGTGTATGTGGCTTCTTAAAATTGCTTGATATATGTTAGAAATCTTTGAATGCTTCTAAAACTCAACAACCTTCTCGATTCTACAAATCTGATGTCTGTTAATCGATTAACCATGAGTCTTAATCGATTAAAATGAATTCCAGTAGCCAACACTTTATTTTTCACGAAACTTAATCGATTAATGTCCCATCTCAATTGATTACATGAGCTCATTTTTCTGAAAATCTGGAATTATAACTTTGATTAATTGATTAAGCATTGCTTTTAATCGATTAATGGCACCATATAAATTAGAACCAGAAGCATTTTTGCCATCTTTTCAAAACCTCTCTATCCCCTTTTCTCTCAAAATCTCATAGGCAACAATATAATCTGAATTCTTAGCTAAAAAGAAGAATTAATCGCACCCTCTATCCAAATCGTGCTTCATTTCACCTCATTCCCTGTCAAATTGGTCAACGAAACCCCACTTTACCATTTCCAAACCCTAAGGTTAGGTTCCCCCCAAAAATCCTTCTTCAACACGGTTTTTGCTTTCAAATGGAAAGATGAGAGTCAAAAAGGATCAAGACAATTGCTCAGCGCCCACGAAGGACTCTCATTCCTGAACCATCGAATCGGAATGTGAGGAAGGACCATGGAGACTCCTACTATTCTCTCATACTTCAGGAGACTCGATTGTCAAAGTTTTAGAGAAGGAAACCATCCTACATCAGGTATGTCGATCTAACCTGGATGGCGGAACAAAATTTTGAATTTCTGCAAGGTATGCAAGATCAAGGAGCTGTCACCTTTTTAGAATTAAAGGAAAATATTTACCCTGCTTTGGTTAGAGACTTTTACGCCGTCTTGTTCTCTTAGGACATTTTTCTCTTTGCGTTTGTTTGGGTTGTAATATTTTCTATCTACTTTTGATGAACATTTATCACTTGGTATGCATGAGATTGAACTTTAATCGTTACTGGTTTTGTATTATATAGCTTATATCATATGCATATCTATGTCATATATAGTATGAATTATGTTTAACGGTACTTGACCATGATTGGTTATCTGCATCTATTTTGTTTGATTGAGTCTGTTGTATACATGTTATGATAATAATGCTTGATCATTCTATGCTTAATTGGTCATTGTATAACCTTTCATGCCATTAAACTTGTTCATTTACTGTATTCTATCAATTTAATTGATCAACCTATGCTCTTAATCGATTAAAAGCGTGTAAACATGTGCACTTGTTCAAGCTTCCTTCAACTGTTTAATTAATTGAACCCCCAAATTTAATTGATTGATTACAGTTTTGAATTCATTATATAACTTTTCTTAGTTTTGAATAGATTAATTTGTTTATCTTTCTGATAATGTCAAAAGGGGGAAAAGGTTGCTTTGCTGTTTGATGTGAATTTGCAAGTTGTAAATAATATTCAGCTTATGTTGTCCAACTATGCGCTTAACTTTGAAATTAACAACCACGCATCTTATAACCATCATCAAGCTATGCATCAAAACAAGATTTGGTGTGGAGTTTGTCATCATCAAAAATGGGAAGATTGAAAGTGCAAAGTGTCAAAGTGTTGCACTATTAGATTGCCTATGTTTTGATGAAGATTTGGTGTGGAGTTTGTCATCATCAAAAATGGGAAGATTGAAAGTGCAAAGTGTTGCACTATTAGATTGCCTATGTTTTCCAAGATTAGTGATAGGAGACCCAAGAGAGTCAAGCACATTGTTGGTCTTCATAAATCTTTTTGGAACTTAAAGGTAATATATACCGCTCTCTAGTTCAGGAATTGTATGCAAAATTTCCAATACAAGGATGGTCAATATGTTAGTTTGGTTAAGGAGAGGCTTATTATCATGAGTGAGGAGATATTCATGGAAGTTGGACGATGGACTAGTGATGGTTTTCCTTTAGGCTATGGCAATAATGAGAAATGGAGTGCTTATCACTTCACTGAGATGTACAAGTCATGCCTAATAGGACCGCATTACTATATCCAACGTGAGATTACTATGATTGGGTTGATGACGATTGAAAATGGGCTTTTGCACTATCTAATTGCCTATATCTTGGGTCAGTACAACATAAACCATGCTCAACCAACCGCCAATAATTTAAATACAATGGTATGTGGATGTATCAAGAGGAATATCAAACTAATTTAATATTGATTCGGACGAGGAAGATGGTGCAAATTAAGCTGAGCATAACAAAGAACGACAACCCGATGAGGCTCCTAAAATGCCTCAAGAACCATCATTTGGTTTGACTCACTTGAATGTCAGGGATCAACACCTAAATGAGCGCATGGATAATCGGATGCATGTTATGCAAGAAAGACTCATGGCTGAGTTTCAACAATAATAACTAGCAACTAAGGCTCATTTTGATCACCTTAACTTTTCGTTTTAGACCTATGGCGGATTTCCACAACCATTTCCTAGCTTCTAGTCTAGTTAGGGCGATAATAAGTAGTCTTAGTTAGTTTAGTTGTAGGGTGCGTATTATTTTTAGTCATTGAAGTTTATGTATTTTATGATTCAGTGTACTTTATATATTTTTAGCATCCTCCCTTCTCATTCCCCTTTGTGCCTCCCTTCTTTGTCTTCCCCTACCTCCTTCATCATCTGAATCACTTGTCTGCCTATGTGCATGGTAATCAAGCCTCCTATCATACTCCAATCTAATTTTCTCCATTTGTCTTTGGAGAGTTTGAAATTGTTTTGTCATCATAGGATTTAGGATTGTTGTCCTAGGGGACAATGAAGAACTATCACTTTCATGATTGGAATGGTTTGACATTTCTCACTCACTCACGTGTACCACTCACTTTTTGTTTGTGGAAAATATAAAACATTGTGTATCACTCAACATTCTATCATCCACGACCTTCTTAACAAAACCAAGTATGGAACCAAGAAAATTGAGAAAGAAAATCACCTGGACTTTTTAAGATGGAAATGTAGTGACTTTGAGTTATACACCAAAAAAAAAGAAACTTGATACTTTGGAATTTTGGATACTTTTTGACACTTTTGATTCTATTGAACTTTTTGTAGAATCACTTTTGTCACATTTGATTTTTATTTTTGGACTTTTTGACTCTTTTTGATTTTTTGGACTTTGACACATTTTGATTTTTGATTTTGGACTTGATACTTTGTAAAGAAGAAAGAAAATAGACTAGACTCTTCGAACAAGAAAGAAAGATAAGCACCAAGCAAGAGACTAGCTCTGGTGGCAGTGTGAACCTTTTTTGAAGGTTCTTATGCATGATCTATCTTGGTTGGTGTTGGCCAAGCTCACGGCTTGATTAAGCCTTTTATGAATGAAAAAGCAGCAGAATTGACTAAGTAAGATAAAAGAAGATGGAATAGATTTGAGGTGATTAGGCGCCATAACACTTGAGGTGTTGATAAGCCAAGGTGATGCTCGCTACAAGAACTTGGTTCTTGATAAGAACTTTTAATCTTGGTTCAGCCAAGAAGGTGTGGAGAATGCACAATGCTCTCACAAGAATAATCCTCAATTCAATATGAATTATACTCAACATAACTTGTTTATTTCATGGTGAATAAGCATACATATATAGGCAAGCCAAACTTGGCTCCCACAAAAGAAAAGGACAAAACATTAAAGTCCTAATTCATGATTATCCAACATAGGATACCATTTGATTCATAGACTATTCCTACACATGTTTAATTCGGGTAACATGTGCCTTAATACAATCAAGAAGAGGATTCAAGATATTAAACATAATGAAGAAGATATAAGATTCGTGATTATGATTGTAAGTCCACAGCTTGATGACTTGAATAACATATGGTTCATTGCCTCGTTGATGCCACGATTTAAGACTTTAATCACATGGTGGAATTCTTGTCTTAACTTCAAGTTATGGCTCCTAGGTTGAAGAATGAATGTTGATAGCATAGGACCTTCTTCCAATTGTATTCCACGGCTAGAAATAACTCAACTTTGAACACTTGGTGAAATAGGAGTTAATTCACCCTTAAATGTGTCGCATGACCTAGAATTGATGAGCATAGGATGCCATCTTCAAGAGTAGAAGTTCCCTCAACCAAATGAAGTTTGTTTGTGAGCCAAATAGCCTAGGATTTCGTTGGTATGATTTATGTCCAGCAACCCAAGCCCCAACGGCAAGAATGTGGTGTTAAACCTCCATTAATGAGCACATTAAGGCCCTAACATGCCCTTCAAGTTTCCCATGAGCAAATCTTCTCCAACAGCTCTGGGAATGACTTAGGGTGTTGTTTGATGATTTATGCCCAACTGAATTATGCACAAATGGTCCAAACATGGTGTAAAGCCACCATCAAAGACCCATTTAAGTCCCCTTCGGTCATAATCATGATTCCCACGAGCATTTCCTCTCCAACAACTCTATTAGTCTTTATTTACCTCCTAAGTAACAATAAACATAGTAAGAGTGACGTTGGTTCATCAAAAATAAAAGTTGGTCTAAGCATTAAAGTGTCGATTACACTTTTAGGCTTGTTTAAGTCCCAACGAGCCATTTTTAAAAAACCTCATTATTTCTAGGCAGATTTATTAGATAAACTATAAAATAAAATATGATAAGTGTTGTTCCAAACTTGATCCACACAATTATTGTTGAAATTAAAAATGACCCGCACTGAAGTATTGGCTAGGCCTAACTCGGTTAGTCCATGCCCAACGTCACACTTGGCACGCTAGGCTTATGCGCCGCAGTCAGGAATCCTGACCAAGCCATATTGGCCCAGCACCTGGATCAGCACTTGATGCGCCAAGCTCCTTGCCTCGGTTAGATGTGCCTGATGCGCATAAGCATGTGTCTCGGTCATTTGAAGAAGATCTTTGCTCCTGCCATTGTTGTAAATTCTTCATTAACATTTCATAAATCTTTCTTTCACAAGGGTGTGATAAGAAAAGGGATTACGTCACTTGAAAAGGTGTTTTTCAAGAGTGACATAGGTATTAGTGAGTGTGTAAGGTACATAGAGGTCTCGGGGTGAGATATTGTAATTACAACTCATAATATTTAGTGAAGAAATCTCTTGTGCTGCAAGAGTGCTGGACGTAGCCTTCGGTGGACAAGAAGGTGAGTCAGTATAAAATTTTGGTGTACTATCTTCTCCTTTATCTCTTCATTTTAACTTGTTAATTTTCTACATAATTTCTCCGCCGTACTTAACTCTTAATTTTGCAGGAAAAGTGGCCATAATTTTAAATCAACTAATTCACCCCCCCCCTCTTAGTTGCAATCTCATTCTTACAATTGGCACCAGAGCTATTTTTGAGGTGCTTGATGCATCTGGCCCCATGCCACGGTCAGAATTGGTGCATTGGTCAAGTTTGTGGCATGTCTTATGCGCATTGCCTGATACATCCTTGACTCGGTCAGAACCATGGACTATGATGCAATTGAGCATCTCGGCACCCTCTTGGGATAACTTTGGCTCACCATCATAGATCAACCTTATGAGTTATCCAATGGCATTTTATGCCATTTTTGCTTGTGCCCTTGTCATTGGGCCACTCATGCCTTCAAGGCCATCATAGTCAAGCTTGGTCTCCTTGTATTGCATAAATCACTATAGAAGAACAGAAGAATTCAGAGAAATCCAAAGCTAGAAGGGATGAGGCTATCCATGAGAAGCTAGGTCCAAGAAGTTCTCGGTCGAAGATTGTTTGTAAGAAGGGGAGCACTGGATGTAGATTACATTGGTTGGCAATCGTACCAGGATAAAATCGATCGTCTCATTTTCTTGTATCCCCACTCTTTTATATTTACACAGTTATCAATTTTCATTATCTTGAATTGAATACATATTAGGATTGTTGCAAATTTGTTATTGCATTATTCATCACATTAATTCAATTGTTAAAGTGCATGAAAGAACATATTGATCTTTGCATTTTGTTGTGTCAAGAACCAAAGATTTTTCAAGAAACTAATCAATTTAATTGATTAAGTCTGGTGTTAATCGGTTAATAGGATAATATTCTTAATTGATTAAGTAATCTTTCAATCAATTAAAACATAGTAAATGAGAAAATATCATTGATAATCGAAAAGTTTTAATTGTACACCAAACCACATATCCTCCATCTAGGTGTGTTCCCTTTTTACCGAACAGTTTACAATTCTCCAATAACCATGCTTCAAATTTAGAGAGATTTCCAACATTACCTATATCAAATATTTTCATTTTGTTCTCTCCATAGATAGCAAAGCTTTTATTTCTTGAATATGAAAATTTTAAAATCATCTCATTTGATATGCCATGATCAGCCGATGTTATGATACCATACTTTGCTTATGACTTTCAGCCAGTCCTACAAAATAAATTAAAATAAAATTATAGGTACCCAATATAATTTGGGTCCTACGAGTTTAAAACCTTTTACAATCCATCTAAGTTTACCATTTTGGTTATGGCATATTTTCTAATATAATAAGTGTTAGGTGTATGTCTCTTTGTATTGAAATAAAATCAAATAGATTTCTAACAGCACCATGCTTGCAAGAATTATTTGGTTTTGTAAAAGTAGTTTTTTTTTTATGTATTTGAATGCTCAACAAGTTACCTAACGTGTGTGTATTTTTCTTGGAGTTATTCATCTCTTGATTTAATTTATCAACTTTCAACTCAAGAATGGTACATTTATCACATTTGGAAATATCATCTTTAGGATTGGATTTGAAAGTATCCAAATCATCTTGCAACCTTTTATTGTTACTCTCAAAAAGTTCTATTATGTTCTTCTGTATAATGCATACTCTATAGAATCTGGTAATTTCTTCAAGCAATTCACATAAAATATTGTGTAACTCATCATACAAAAATGTATCATGGCTTAGAGTTACTAAGATCATCCTTTTACGTCTTTTTGGGGATATTTGTGTCTTCATCAAAACTGTGCTAAGGTCAAGACAAAGATCTTCTTCACAACAACCACAATATATAGTTGATATTCTTTATGAACATACAGATAAAGAGTAATTTAAGATATTGGGTGAACATTGTTTTATAAATATAATTTATATTGTCTAAAATGTGGTGTACTTAACATTTCCTATTTGTACTGAACATTTTTTATAGACATCATTGGTGGTTAATCATCATTAATCGTATTGAAGAAGAAATATAATATTTGGATTCATTGGTTCATGGTAATTTGAACATGTACCCGACATGAAGAAAATATTCACTAGATAAGTAGTCGATAGTTTTGGATTATAATGTTTTATACACCTATTATGTTCTTGAGTTAAAGGGAATATCAAACATATTAATGTAAAGTTATTTGCACAAACTTCAAGCAATTATAAACAATTAAAATGTTCAAAAATTAATTTTTATTTTATTTTTAATTGTAGTGCCCCGACTAAAACAACTCTAATGATTATGGATATTATGTGATGTACTTTGTGAAGGAAATCATTCAACAATATAAAACAATGAGGTACGAGGGATTTTATATGATTTCAATTGCTTGACATACACATCTCGTATCATTAAAAAATTAGGGCAGAATGGGCTAGTCATGTGCTGAATATTGTATAGATAAATAAATAGACTAATTAGTTTTATCACTTCTAAGATATTGTGTAGATAAGTAGACAATGTGTATATATACTTGGGGAAAAAAATGATTAGATTGATATGACGATGTTTTAGTATCTAAGCTTGAACATGCTTATAAGGTGATGATATTATGGCATCAAAATCTAGTAATATCGAGTGATTATAGCATTTCGGCATCTGAGTTCGATAATGTTATTTTCCTTTTTAGAACAATCTAGGGTATAAGTCCAACAATGTCATAATATTTCAACATCTATATACATGATCTCCCAATCCTATCATGAAAAGGAAGAAAATGGATATTCAATTTAGAGTAAACGTGATTTCATATTCCATATCATAGATACACAGAACTAGAGGCGGGTGATGGAAGGAATAGGTGGGAGCAGTTGCCCCCAGAATTTTTTTATTTTATTTAATAAAATATTTTTTTTAACTTTTTTACGTATACACAAACATTGTCTTCATGGAAATAATCGTTTGAACTTACATTTTTCTTCAATTTATAGCTTGAAAAATACGTATAATGACTTGTATGATTCTTCTAAAAATTATAAATAATTGGTCAAGTTCTTTACGCTTGTAGATGTTGTTGTTGCTTATAATATTATGACTTAATTTAAGGTCATAATGATATTATAATGATAAAATAAACTATGGGAGTCACATATTGCCTTTTTATCAAACTTTGCGGCCAAAGTTTCAAGATCCCAATGATTTTTATAAATTGTTTAATATTAATAATATATGTGTTTTTGTTCAAAATTTATACCCTCCAGATTTCAATAAGAGAAGATTAAATTGATATGCCAATTTTAACATTCTATTGTTGATATCATTAGTTATTCCGATTTGAAAATCTTTCAATCATCTATAAATTAAGTGCAATGTTTACGACACTGAGAAGTTTAATGTATATTAATTGTTTGATCGTGTTACTCGTCTTATCTTAAATATTTTGGTTAAACTACTGCAAAAAAATTATTTTTAGTAACGAAGACAATCAAATAAAATTAATTATGTAGTAAGATAGAAGATGAATTTCATGTGAAAAATATGATGATTTATATTTTTTGGTACTACAAAGGGTAACCTCCACCTTTTTGGGTAAGAAACTAATCATTTTCGGGGTTCGTGGTTGTCCCTCTCAACAAGTGTCACTACTAGAAATCAAACTCTCGACTTAGGAGATCCAATGAAGTCTTACCACATTAGACCAACGCCTTATTTGCATATTGAAAAGGAAATAGCTGAACATTTTAATTCCAATTCAATCATTGATGAGTTTAATTCTTTAAAAGAACCAAGAGTGACACTTTAAGTAAATGCACATTTATCTTCAACATCTTTAATTGGTAATTATTGTTATTTAAAATTAATATTATTTTGAAACTGTGAAATAATTATGTATATTACTTTATATTTATTTGAGTAAATTACACTGACACCCCCTGAGTTTTAGTGAAATTACACAAATCACCCCTCACTTTTCTACACTTACACAAACCTCCCCTATTTTTTAGCTTTCATTACATTGACCACCCTTGCATAAGAAAGAAGTGTAATCTTTTAAACAAAAAATGTGATAAATGCAATTAAGTTAAACAAAACATGATATATTGTGTAGACAAGTCTAAATAATATACAAATCAATGAATCTTTATTATATTTTGTTACAAAATGCATCAACAATTCTAAAGAAATATTGTTTAAATCGCTCTTATAATATAGTGTAACGAACCAAAAACAATAAAGAAATATTGACTCATCTATTATTTGGACGTGTCTCCACAATATGTCATGTTTTGTTTAGCTTAATTGCATTATCACATTTTTTGTTTAAAAGATTACACTTATTTCTTATACAATGGTGATCAATGTAATGAAAGTTAAAAAATATGGAAGGTTTGTGTAGGTGTAGAAAAGTAAGGGGTGGTTTGTGTAATTTCACTAAAACTCAGGGGTGTCAGTGTAATTTATTCTATTTATTTTTGTTACTCAATTATCTGAAAACTTTACCCCCTAATCTTGACATAAACATCCACCACTTTACATAACTTTGGCCCCCTGGTCTTCACATAAACATCCCTCTCTTAATTTATTTCAAGAAATAATTTGCGCTTTTAATGTTATAAGCGCAAAAAGGGACAAAAGAATTTTGTTAAATTTAGTTTTAACTTTGAATTATTATCTGGCCTTCCGATCCAAGTGACGGGAATGATGTAATACTGGATATGTAGTGCGAGAAATGATTATCTCAAGAGAAATGACTAGATTGATTTTTTTAAATGTCACCATTAGATTTTTAGTATCATTATTTTACATACTAATTAAGAATATAATAAATCCTCGCAGACATAAATGCTTATACAAGTATTTTAATCACTAGCAGAAAGGCAAAGAAGGTAAAATAAGCTTAAAAGGTGATTCATGTGATATAACCAAAGGAATAGAGAATTTTGGTATTTTGCATTGGTTAAATTTAAAAAAAAATCGACTCACTTGGTATAATATTTATTAAAGACAACTTAAGAATTTTTAGTACATTAACTATCGCTAAGTATTAAATAATACATACGGATGACATATTGATTGTACAAAAAAAACGTAATATTATCAGTGATAAATATTACTCTAAATTTTATACTTCTAAAAGATATATACTAAAATTAGATTTAAAATAAACAAATTCTACACTAAAGTGACCTAAGGGTATGAAAGAATAGGAAAGATTTCAAGTTAAAATACATTTATAAGATTATTCTAAAGCATAAACTTTCTCTTCCTTCTTCAAAACTCAACTCAAAAAAAAAATCATTAATTATATGTTCAAAGCATGACAAAGTTAAAATTATTTTTGTAAATGAGAAAACAAAAAGACAAACTCCTACATTTTCTGTTTTGCTAGAAAAAACTTAGTGTTTAATAGTATTTCTTATTCCAACCATTTTGTTTATTTTGGTAAGCTATTCCCATCATATCTTCGTAGATAACAAGGCACTCATGTTTTGCTATCTGGAACATACTAATATATCATTATCATTTTGCGAGTTGAGTTCTAGATAGGAAAGAAGAGATGACACTGAAATACACTTGTTAGATAACACTGAAATACACTAGTGAGATAACACTGAAATACACTTGTGAAATGGTATTGAGACCTTTCATTTCACTTCATTCCCCTCCAAAACTCAACTAGCAAACGGACCTTTTATTTTGATAGGGGCAATTGATTGTAGTCATGTTAGGCAATTTTTGTTTATTGATAAAAATACTTGAAATAACTTTAGTGACTATAACCAATTCCAAAAAACCTCCTGAAGTGCCAAGCCTATACAGTTATAAGAGCAGAGATAACATGACACCAATGCATGCAAGGATCCAATGCCTCTCTTGTTCTCAGGTTCACTATATTATAACCTACCTTAGGAAGGAAAAAATAAAATCACAGACCCCTTTTTTCTTCAGCTACAAGTAATAAACTTACCAAAGTTCAACCCACAGTTACTCACACTTGATAGACCTGTATATATGGCGGACGAAGAGCAGTGAGGCACGGAAACCGACACTTCCAAGCATGAGAAAAAAGCCATAGCAGATGCAGGCCATGTAACCGAAGAAGAACGAAGTTTGCATGAAACCAGACATATTGGATCGTGCATAGTAATAATATAAGCAATAGCCATAGATGAACAAGCCAGTTGATCCACCACAAAGGAAAGACCTAAGACAACATAAACCACCATCAGTATCAGGATGGGAATGGCCATGTTATATGCTTAATGTAATACACATTACTGACTACACCATCAAAAGATTCAGAACACCATATAGTTATTTAAATGAAATGGTTTAGAAGATATAATTAATACTGGCTAAAATTTACATTCCTGCAAAAGAATATAGTACAAGTTATCACTAAAATGCCATGATGACTCTTCCAATATCAATTTCATAGGCTCAGGCTTAACTTCTAGATCAATGGTCCTAGGATGAGTGAGATTCAAGCACTAAGCCCAGGTCCAAAGCACCAGCACGATTATCAACTTCAATTTCTGTCCTTGTGTCTCTTTTCCTTTCCTCTCTATTTTTTTTCTTTTTTGTGTAGAGAAACAAACATGGTACGAGGATGATTACTTCCAAAATTTGTCAATATCCACAAAAATGATACTAAGTCCTTCTTAAACTATATTTCTCTTAATTTTTGGACAAAAAAGCACTCTGCTTAGATAAAGTTGTGCCAAATGGACTCAATTTTCATGCAAAATTAAGAAATGATATCTTTTAGGTTTAGGCATTGGTCATGTCTGTCTTTACACATGGGCTCATGACACCGGGCCAACCCTTATTATGAGCCAGAAATCAGTTCTGCTTGGGCAAAGTCCCTAGCAATTAGGACCCACTGCCTGTGTTACACCAATACATAACAGGTACGAAGTTCGACATTTTCTAAAAAAACTATAGTACACATAATGAATAAAGTATACATGCTGCATGATTACAGCTACAGTCATGGTAGTCAAAATCACGATCCTGGACACCATCACCTTGATCTATCTTAGATATGAGCTCGCACAATGAAATCGGGCAGATAATCGATATGCAGAATTGTGGAAATGGTGGAATTTGCCACTCCTATTTCTCGACATTTAGGTTGCAATCCGGTTCGTGACCCGGGTTAATGAAACTCCAAAAAACAAACCGGTTGTTGCTGACACTCAAATCACTTCCATTTTCATTATGCTCTCACTGTATGTTGTTCTAATTCCACTCTCTCCTTATAAACCCGTCTACATTTTCTATGTCAATTTCAAGTCATTCTTTGTATTGATTTTAAATTCTCACTTTGTCTCCCTTCTTTGTGTCGAGTTTCAAGTCTCAACTCATTTTCATTCAATTTTATTCTTCCGGTTCAAACAATTTGTGATTGAAAATGTCTAGCCAAAGTAACTCAATTACTACGGTTGGAGACTCAAGTGTTGCTGAATCCCAAAGTATTGGTTTTAAGGTGCTGCTTAGGAATGCATGTGGGAATAGGATGGATATAGCATGGAAGCATGGAATTACAATTGATGAAACCAGAAAAATCCAGTCCAAATATTGTTAGAAGGTTGGAATGTGTGCTACATATAGGTTGACGATCCTAGTTAGTTCCAACTAGTTGATGCTTCAACCTATATGCACCACTTGTTACAATCTTCTAACAATATTTGGACTGGATTTTTCCTTCTTCCATCAATTGTAATTCCATGCAATCCTATTCCCACGTGCATTCCTAAGCAGCACCTTAGAACCAATACTTTGGGATTCAAGAGCACCTCCAACAATAAGGATTGAGTTTGAGATACCTTGGCCAGACATTTTCAATCACAAATTGTTTAAATCAAAAGAAGAAAATTGACTCAAACGAGTTGAGATTTGAAACTTGAGACAGGAGAACTTAAAATCGATACAAAGAATGACTTGAAAATCGAGACTACAGAATGAAGACGAGTTTATAGGGAAAGCATGGAATTGGAAGAACAAAGTCAAAGAGAATATAACGAGAACAAAAGCAATTTTAGTGGCAGCCACATCTATTTTGTTTTTTAGGGTTTCATCAACTTGGGTCACGAACCGGGTTGCAGCTCAAATAGTGAGAAATAAGAGCAAAATCACAAATTCCACCAATTCCACGATTTTGCATGTTGATCCTGCCCTATTCCATGGCGTTGAGCTCATATCTGAGATCGAAGATGGTGATGGCATCCAGGATCATGAACTTGTGCGATCTCACTGAGTAAACATGCAATTTTGACTACCATGCTTGCGAGATAACCATTACCTCATATAACGAAACTCATTTTATATCTTTAAGCCCAAGTTTTTTAAGAATTTATTTTGAAAATTTGTGAATTTCATTATATGAGGTAATGATTCATAAGTTTTTTAATAATTTATTTTAACAATCTATATTAGTACTAAAATATAAAAATGCCTTCAACTGTTAATTTATTTTTAAAAACTGTCTCAGCCATTGACAATTTCCTTCAAGCCAAGTATAAACAATGTGAACAAATGGACTTTCTGACTTGAGTATACTTGATATTATATGTAGTGAAAATTACAACATCCAAGTACAGCTACAAGTTACGTACCTCCACCACCATCCATGATCTTCAGCAGCAAGTTGAAAGTATGTCAAAGCCACAGTGATAAATGCAGTGACAATCAATAGAATAATGAAGACAATGAACAGTATGCTGTATATAGTATAAATCCTGTGGCCCCATACACTAGCGAAAATGTAGTATAGCTCTATGTAGATGGCACTGAAAGGGAGAAATCCTGCCATTGCCATTTGAGGAGTAGTACTCCTGTACCAAGGCAGAGGCGGAATCTCTCGGGGATATTTTGTGGTGCGGACAGGTGCTTGGAACTCAGCTCTGCTATTTTTACCCGCAATACCACCCAAAACGAGAAGTGGCGAAGTTACCAATGTCCATATTAGGACTATCACCAAAATTGTGCCAAATGGAAGAGCAGCAGTTGCACTATAAGCAATAGCAACTGTGTTAAGGAAGCAGAACATAAGGAACAGGGGACCACAGAAGAGGCATCCTGTCAGCAGTAAGTTTCTAACCTGTAGAACAAGAAAATAAATGTATTATATCATTTCACAAGCCTTACATCCATAAAACTAAATCATGAGAAAATCAACGCAAGAAATGCATATGTACCCAATTAGACCCTTCAAGTTGAATATAGAAGGAAGTAGCAGTGTAGCCAGCAATGCCAGATGTGAGAGCATATATGACCACTAGTGCGGTAAATAAAGCTCCTCGGTTATAGGGATAGAATACACCAACCAGTGCAAGCATAAAAATAAATATCGTACTGCAGAAGTATAGAGAAACAAAAAACAAAATTTGGTGACGTTTATAATTTAGAAGGGAAACAAGTCAGCTTCAACACAGAAAGGGTAAAACGCCATCACATGATTCTTACAGCGTGAATAACTGAGTGCCAGAACCAAGGGCTGCAGAAAACAAAGACTTATACTTTGGAAACCGGAAAACGTCACCGTGAATGTACTTCCATCCTGTCTCCTCTTGATCATCAGCAGCTTCCTCATCTTGTCCATATCTAGAAGAGATTACAGCAGATAAAACCAACACGGAAAAAATAGATTAGTAAAAGAGTTTGGCAAGTAATAAGATGACAATCTCGAGATAGATGACCAAGAAAGCCATACTTCATAAAATCATTCTTCAAGACTCGCATAAGAATGGTTGCGAGAAAACCAGTTAAAAGGAGAACTGTTACACAGGAGTTTATGATTGAGAACCAGTGAATCTCCAAGTGATGTGGCAAAGAAGAAGACTGAGAGTATTTTTCCATTCTCTTCTCAAAGGGGATGTCTGTTTCCTTCCATTTTACAGTATACAAAAACTCAGCATCAACTTCCTTGTCCTCAGTCAGGTCCACCACAGAATGAGGATCCATCCGGGCACTAATTTCAATCACATGATCTTTGTTGTAGAGAACATCAAACTGAATGTGCTTGTAAAGAAAATACTTGTACTCGCTGGGATCAGCTTTTCCTTCTTTGTCCACTGTTCCAATAAATCCCCAGATTGGCAAGTCATCATAGTACATTTGAAAATAATAGTCCTTTTCAACTGCTTCTCGGAATTGAGCAACTTGCTCCTTCGTGAGCTTCTTCTTGCACACAAAGTTAGAGTCTTTATCCTTTTTGAAATCAAGTGCATACGGAGCACTAACAAGGCGATCCCCATTCAACACCTCACCAAGTGCTTCAGTCTTGTCTTTCTCTTTACCTACGATATAGATGGCAATCATTTCAGGATTCCATATATTAACTTTAAAAAAGCAACAAAAACAGTAAAATACACATAAAAGAAAGCAAACATTGTTCTTTGTTCCGATGATTTAATAAATAGGACTTCCATTAAAATATACATAGATTAACAACTCATTTGACTGGTCAAGATAAGCAATTGCAAACATTGAAACAGCAAATGGAAATAGCTAAAACACAAATCTCAGGCATACTTAAAGTTAAAACCATTCGGGTATTCACATTTTCACAATAATAACAACATTTTGGACCCCATAATTTTACAAAAATTATACATTCCGACATGTGATTGTCAAAATGTATAATAATATTAAAAAAATTATGCTTCCGACAATAATATGTCGGAACAATCATATTTTTTTAACTGCTGGACCCGATCTGTTCTGTTTGTAACAAGGGGTCTGAATCGGTGCTGCATGAGTTTTAGTACTGTGGTCTATGAGAGAGAAAAGGAGTTACGGAATTATTTCCAAGCCTATGACAATGTCAACCCATGTATGTGCATGAATGGGTTACATTGGCTTGCAAATATCTTGCATCACTTTTATGTGGATTTTGCCATTTTTGTATGTGGTTTGCTGCCACATGTTGGTATTTGGGGAATGCAAATATGTTATTGTTCCAAACTAAGAGGAAGGTCACAGAGCAAGTGGCTTTTGATTTCAATGCTTTTTGGTATCTTCTAAAGAGACAAACACGAAGGATGTAGAAACAGTGAGTGTCATTAGTAGAAATAAGGAGTGTATAATTGTTTCGACCAAGGTTGCTAAAGTGTAAGGTCAACCTTTGAGCGAGAGGTGTGGAATCGTAGAAGCGGTGGAGCGTAACATGAAGTTTTCCTTCAACTAAAATACAAAATTACATTAAAAAATACACACACACACACACATATATATATATATGTGTGTGTGTGTGTATAAGACATTTTTTTTACATACCAATAAAAGTGGTTACTTTTCTTCATTTAATATTACTTCTTAATTAGTAGTCTTATTGAAAACAACAAAAAAACTAGCAATAGTCAAGGCTTTTAATCGGGGCAAATGGTGAAAAAAATAAAAATTGTTGCATAGAAAATGTAAGTATCTGATAAAAAGGATCATGAAAATCTTATAGATGGTGTCTTATAATAAGGACCAGAGGGAGTAGCAAAGATAAGTAATCAGCAAATCATATACGTGATAAGTCAGATTAATATCATAAACAGCCAAATCAAAAGCCACAGACTCACAAGTCTAATAATCCTAGCAAAATAAGGTTGCTTCTACCTAGATATTCACTTCCATGAGTTGAGATGAAGGCTTTAGTTTCAGAAAGAAGATGAAGGTTGAAGGAGATTGCTGCCAGTCAAAATTAGTGATGTTGAAGTACGGAGAGGCTGAAGGAGCAGTGAGGGTGCAAGTCTGCATCGAAATTAGGAAGGGGTTTAAAATTAGTTTAAATGGTTTGGCGAATTGGGACAAAAATCGATTCAAAACCACGAAATCACAAGTTGTTTTCCCCAACGCAAAAAGGCGGTGTAATTCTGCAATTCGAAGCTCCAAAATGTCGCTCCATCAAACTCAGCCCCCACAATATTTTTTACCTGCACTGGCTCTCTCATCACCATGGAAAGTGTTGAATCATGCGATTCGACGATTCAACCCATGCTTCTAATTATCTTGGTTCCGACATATGATTGTTCGAATGTATACTTCAAAAAATATACTTCCAACAAACCAATGTCAGAGTGCACAATTTTGCTACGCAAAATTTGTCTCGCTGCCACAAACTGTCTTAGCAAGTCCCAATTCGATAAGTGAGATTTGCATTACGACACTTGGTTGTCGGAATGCATAATTTTTAATTTTTGCATTCCGACATCTTGGTTTAGGAAAGCAATATTTTTTTTAAAAATGTATTCTGACACTGGTTTTTTGGAATGGAGTTTTTCTATTCCAACAATAAAGAGATCATTGGGTCCGAAATCTAACTCATATTATTTTAGAAAATTACACCAACTCCCTTTAAGTATGGTTCAATTACACTTGACACCAATGTTGTTTCATACACACTTGAGATTCAATTATCATTACATTTGGCTTACGAAGCAGGTAAGTTGCAGCTTGCAGGATGTAATAAGCTAAATCTCATATCACTGTCAGAGTAATTCCCCAAATGGTAAAAATAGCAATACAGAGACTAAAGAAATAATAAAGTTTAAAGGGAAGTAATAAATTCAGATAATTACCTGTTACACAGAATGGCAGGTCAAAGTACCTGTACGTTTCACTGCAATAAAACCAAAACAAACACATCAGAATAATAACTAACCATAAGACCAACACCTACAAGGTAATGGTCTAGTGGTATAAGACAATACTAGATAGGAGACCAAAAGGACAATGGTTCGATTCCTGTGAGAGAGCTGGTTGGGAGAACAGTCACGCACCGAAAGGGATTACTTCCTTCCCAAGAGGGTGAAGAGATATAGTTGGTAGTACAAAAAAATAACAAACCATAAAAAGCCTCGTGAACACACTTCACCTCTATCTAATGTTGTCATCTCATATAACAAAAAAACATTTAAAAGAAATTTATGATCATAAATCTATAAATTTCAAACCAAGATTAAAATATGAGCATAACCGAACATTTAAAACGGTACAAATCACTGAAACGAAAGGGTTCCACAATAAACCCCCAAACTTTCAAAAAATAATTATCAGAATGAAATTGATTTAATAGATCCTATAAACACTCACCCATTCTCTTTTCGAATCGGATCTGAGATCAGAATGTACCTGGGATTGTGAAAAGGACCGACTTTGTTGGCGTAGAGAGGAACGTTGTCACCTTCATTGTAACGGTGATCGGAGGAATCAGATCTAACGAGGACTCCGTAGAAAGAGAAGATTGAAATGAAGAAAACAATGAGCAACGTTGAAAACCTGCTCCCTCCCATAGCACTATACTGCTCTTTCTATCTTCTCCCTCCACAATACACAATCAGATCAGGTAAGAAACAAACAAAGAAAGAAATAACGACCAGCATTTTGAGTCACATACTCAGCTATTTGTACCTTTTTTTGTATCCAAGATAAAAATGCACTCCTTGACTTCAGTCCTTCTTCATACATGAGAAGTTAAGAACATAGACAAAAATTGTAAACAAATTGTTCGGTCCTGTTTTTATTTTCAAAAAAATAATTATTTTTTTATTCTTTTAAATATATTTGTTATTATCATTTTTATCTTCAAAAAATTTCATAATTATTTAATTTAAAATTTTAATCACTAGAATAATGAAGTCACTAATTTTATATTTGAAATTTGTATTTTATTTTCTAATGGATTTTATGTCACTAATGCATTTAATACATTAACGAATGAACTTGGTTATTAGCTATCATAAAGATGTGTAAAATGTCATAACAAGTATCATGTATTTACAAGTGCTCTCCAAAAATTTAAAGTTAAAAATAAATTAGTAATGTACAAGTGTTTTATTACTTAATTTGGGTTATAATAACTTTAAGGGGCGATAACTTCCATCCTAAAAAGTCATATTTTTTTCACATCAAACTATTTTAGCAATACCATTAAGAGGGGCGAAGAAAACATATTATGTTGAAAGAAAAAAAATTATATTATGAAGATATGTGGTTGTGTGAACGAGTCATGCATTAATTTTGACATTTTCTTGATTGGTGGAGAGAGTAATTGAAAAATAAACTCTCCTCATTCCATATTTTTTAATGTTTAAGGTTATGCACATAGTTTAATATCATTTCATCAAAATAACTAAATTTAACGCACACTGAAAACTAAATTAAAAATGAATAGATAAAGGTGAAAACGAAGAGTTATAAATAAGGGCATATTTGTAAAATAAAATATAAATGTGTATTGATATCGAAAATATGAAAAGATATATTAGGAATAATATGAAAACGTAAAAATATCAAATGATATTGAACGAGTTGAGTAACAAAAGTATTAAAAATTTCAAAAAATGTCATTGCTTTATGAATGTTGGGAATAGCATTTTCTAATTTTCAAAATTTCCTGAAATGAAGCTCATATTTTCTGAAATATGAAATGAAAACTATAATGTAAACATGTTTTCACTCTTTTTTCTGATTTTATTAAAAATGAACATAGAAAACAAGCAATACAAACACACCGACCAGTTTGTGCATTCCAAAGTAAAGTTGGTGGGTCGGAACCAATAGTTCTATGTTACCTTGCTATATAGGAGTCCTAATGCAAGTTTACATGTTGTTCTCTAGGTCTTTGTGATTTATCTCTTGGTATAAATGATCCTAGGATGGTTCTAGGAGATTTAATGCCTACTTGGAAGTTATAGACAAAAATTGACGATCAATATTAAACTTAAGTTATATGCAGAGATTTCAGTTATGCGTTATCTCATGTGGTCTTTTTAACATGAGATTTGTTGGATAACAAAGTTTCTAACACACCTAGAGGGGGTAAATAGGTGTATTGGTGTATGATTCAAACTTTTCGGTTCTGAAAGATATTCACAGATTTTCATTGATTTAATCGATTATCAACTTAATTAATTAACATTTTTTGTAGTGAATCCATTAACTCCTGGCTTAATCGATTAATTCTGTTAGTTTCTTGAAAACCTTTGGTTCTTTAATACAACGATATGAAATGATTAACATGTTCTTTCATACACTTTAAAAATTGAATTTATGCGATCAACCATGTACTGACAATTATACAAAAACACTAATATGAATTAAATGCTAGATAATAGAAATTGAGAATTGCTTAAATGTAAAAGATTAGGGATAAGAGAATTTAAGACATTCGATTTTATCCTAGTTCAATTGTCAACCACTACAATCTACATC
>NC_032027.1:15806121-15807896 GCF_001865875.1 Lupinus angustifolius | reverse complement strand
CCCCCCCCTTTATCTAGGAGATTTTCTTTCACTATGAAGAATTGAAATGTTCTTACAAACAATCTTCCACCAAGAACCTCTTGGACCTAGCTGTTAATGGATAGCCTCATCACTTCTAGCATAGGATTTCTCTTAACTTTTCTCTCCTTCTATTGTGATACCTCACACCTTAAGAGATGAATTACAAATCGAATGTTCTTCTTCTATACAATCTTTTTGCTCCTTTTCTTGTGCTTATATACACTCTATTTAGAATCTCTAAACCTTTCTTGATATATGTCACAATCTTAGAATATGATGATGTGTGATCATGAGATGCAAAGGTTTAAAGAAAACTTTGATGTGATATGAATGCTTGAATGTGTCTCTTCTCAAAGATTCATGAAAAACTCTCTTGTTGTTTTTCAAAGTATCTAGCTCTATCTTTTTTCAAAAAGTCACTGGTTTGATCTTGAAAAATGTGTCAATTACTCATAGGAATTGTTGGCTATAATAACCTTTTGTTTTCTATTAGTTTAATCGATTATGGTGGTACTTAATCGATTAACTGATGTAAACCTAATTGAGCCCAACATAAACTAGGAAGCCTTGCATGGCCTAGGAGGACCTATGACTAGGGCCAAGGCCAAAAGGCACAAGAGGTCCTTAGGCAACTCATGTTTGCCATCATGGAGTCAAGTCCTAATTGGGCCAAGGAGGGGGCCAAGCCCATTAATTGCATCACCCAAGATGGGGAGCCAAGGGAAGGCCACAACTTGGTGGAAGAGCCACCATGACAAGTTTGTTAGGTATTAGTAGCTAAGATACACCTAGAAGGGGGGGTTGAATAGGTGTAGCGGTCAAAGTATCCGCTTTTCACAAACAACTTATAATGCTGAAGAACCCTCAGTTTAATCGATTAACACAGAAAGAATAATCGATTAACTACAGCCTTTTAATCGATTAAAACAGCTCAGATCGCACAAACAGATTCAGTTTCTTGTACGATAAGCAACTGAGATCGAAGCAAATATACAGAGCTAACAGATATATCAGAGTTACAACAGTACAGTATAGAAACAGATTATTACAGTTAATACAACTATACAAAGTAATCGATTAAAGCAATAAAGAGAGTAGGGAAAGAAAAGCGTGCAACAAGGTTTTTATCCTGGTTCGTTTGCGGGTCCACTTGCAAACTACATCCAGGCCTCCCGTCTGATCTGGGAGATTTTTCTTCACTATAATCGAAATAACGTTTTACAAACAATTCTTTCAATTACAACACTTAGACACTTTCTTGAAAACTAAAGAACCTTATCCCTTGGTTTGACTCACTTCCTACCGCCCAAGAAAACCTTTCTTGCGGTGTAGCCCCAGCCAAGAACCTATTCTTTCTATCAAGATTTCTAAGCTAATGAAGACGCAACTCAATCTCGTTGGTGGTAAGACACCTAGAGACTCCCAATATTACAACACTTTTACAACAAGAATATAGAGTAATCTAAAGCACTTACAATGCTCAAATTAAAACAATTAAGACCTTACTCTACAACCCTAACACATGTCTCATATAAAATGATAATGCATGAGTTCAAAACAGATTTCACAGAATATGAAATCTTTCCAAAAACATCAAGAAATGCATGAACATATGAGATGAAATGATGAGAAATTAAACATGTAATGCCTCTCAATCCTAAAGCATAGAATTCTCTCTTCTCTAATCTCACAAATGCAATTTCATGTAGATGCAGCAATTAACACGAAAATATGCTCTAACTCTCTTAAAATAT
>NC_032027.1:15796394-15806021 GCF_001865875.1 Lupinus angustifolius | reverse complement strand
ATACTCAAATATGTTATGCACTTAACTTATACATGTTCAACACTAAGTTTATGCCTAGGATGCACAGATAACATGTATATATATTATGCATGAACATATTATGAATGTCATATCTCAAAATAAAATGATTTAATGTATTATGTATATGAGACATGTATTGAGTTTACCTAAGCCTTAGACTCAACCTAAACTAATTACTAGTCTAAGTCTAATACCAATCTTGAGGCTTAAGCACGTTGATTTTTTGATGATTTTCAAGCTCTTATGAAACACAAATTGTCCTCATCAAAACACATAGTGGGCAAGCTTTCCAAAGTGCTCCTCTTGACATGCGCACTTTCAAAGTTTTCTTAGGACTACCAAAATAAGTGGGAAGTGTCTTAACCCACAAGTAGTTAGGATCTTTATTATTAATTATGTTATTTCATTCTTTTAGGTTTATTTAATTTAATTAGGAACAATTAATTGTGTATTCTTTTGGTTTATTATAGAAGGCATGTGAATAAGGCTAAGTCAAGAATGACACGGCTAAGGAGCATTTAAACATGGAGAAGATAAGGCTTAAAGATATGGCGCTAAGCGTGAAGCATGTTATACTAGGTGCCTCATCAATTTCAAATGGCGCGACTTGGAATGGATCATGACTCAAGTTCAAGGATGGTAAAATCTTAGAAGATGGCACGGTTCAAATCCAAGTTACAAGTAAGGCTATTCGGTTGGCATGATTCAAGGAATTCAAATTCTATTTAGCTTGGAAGTAATGAGAAGGTCAAGTGGATAACAAATCCCCAACTACTCAAATTTGACTACCCTAATCTAATGGCTTGAAGATAATGTAGAAGATAATTTCCACTCATCAAATTCGGCCAAAGGAATTTTTGGAGAACAAAAGAATTCTTCACCAAATTCAAACTTCCCTAAATTACTTCCAATTGCGTGTGGATTCTTAAGCTCAACCCTAAAGGACCTCAGACAAATCTAGGGAAAATTTCATCTTCAACTAACTTGGCCAAACAAGATAGGAGCACAACCAATTTCATTCAAAATTCAAATGAACACATGGCTAAATCACACTCAAAGTATTCGGCCAACACATAAATCCTAGTCTCAAAATCAAAGTGCAACAAGGAACCAAGGCCGAATTGATCAAGTCAAGATTTTACCATATTTAGTTAGGATTTTATTTTTGAAATTCAAATTGTCTTTGTTACTCAGATTTTTCGTGGGAGCCAAGTGATTGCCCTATATGTAACCATGAACACCTATTGAATAAATAAGTTGAATTTTATTGGATTTAATTCCTTGCTAGTGAGTGATTCTCCTAGCTTCTTGGTTTAGCCAAGACCCCGTTCTTATCAAGAAGGCAATTTCTTGTGGTTAACTTCACCAGCTTATCAAACACCTAGTGTTTGTGGCACCATTCCACCTCATATCCCCTCATCCACGTTGTAAACACTTGTCTACATCAACTTCACCAATCCATACCCTAAACTACCCAAACCGTGGCCTAAACACCCAATACACCCCAAATCGTGACCTTATCGAAGTCTAAACACAATTTAACCCTAACTTGAATGAAGGTAAGCTCTTGCACACAACTAACTCTAAAGTTTGGGACTTTCAACAAGAAAGGATTCTACAAAAAGGCTGCCCCCTAAGAGGTTGTCATCAAGTGGTCATCATAGCTTAGTTCTTACCTAAAAGTCAACAAAAATAAGATCTTTAATCGAACAACCAAGGGCATTAAATTTTGGGCGGAAACCACAAAAAGTTTCAATCACAAGAAGTTCAAATTAATAATGTGCAAATGTTTCCCCATCAAATACCATCAAACCGAAACCCTAACCCCAAAAACCCACAAGGCCGAAACCTAAAACACCTTATCCCCCCAAAACTCACTCAACTGAAGCCAACCCTAACCAAACACATCAAGACCGAAACCCTAGATATAAAACCCCACAAAACTATGACTTAAAAATACCCTATCGCCAAAACCCTACAAAGCCAAAACCAAAAACACATCCTACCCTATAAATCCAATCCAAACTAAAAGAAACACATCCCATTTACCTTAAACACATCCCAACCGAGACATATACCACCAATTGGTAATATTGTGAATCTTATCACACGTTTTTGGCACAAATCTTGATTACTTCACTCAACCAAGAATCAAAGGAGGAAATTGAGAGAAAAGTGAGGGAGTGAAACACTTAAACACTTTGAGAGAAGTGAGAGAGTGAAACACCAAATACTTTGAGAGAATAGTGAGAATAAGTGACATTATGGCTAGTCCAGAAGATAGCCCACCCTTGTCCCCAAGGACAACCATACTACATACTATGATGAACACCTAGTTTCAGACACATCAGAGACAAATAGAGCAGATGCGAGTCCATGTTGGTAGGAGGATGGATGGTGATTCTAGTAGGGATGGAGATGTAAGGAGGAGGTGGAATTGGATAGGAAGGCGTGAGGAGGATGTCCAAGAGGGATGAGGCTGTGGTGATAGGAGGAGAGATGGTTGGCTTGAGGAAGTGAAAATTAAAGTTCCTTCCTTTTTAGGAAGGAATGACCCTGAAGCTTATCTAGAGTGGGAGCTGAAGATGGAACAAGTTTTCAATTTCCATCACTATAATAAGGAGAAGAAGGTGAAGGTGGCATCCCTCGAGTTCAAGGAATATGTTATGGTCTAGTGGGACTAATATCAGAAATAGAGGAGGAGATCTAGTGATGAGGTCATGGATACCTGGGAGGAGATGAAAATAGTCATGTGGAAGAGATTTGTTCCTAGTTCTTTCCAAAGGGACATGCACAATACATTTTAGAGGTTGACTCAGGGCAACAAATCTATAGACAAGTAATTCAAGGAGATGGAGCTGGCCCTACTTAGGTCCAACTTTCATGAGGACCGAGAAGCTACAATGGCTCGATTCCTACATGGGTTGGACGCTAAGATCCATGACATTGTTGAATTGCAACCTATGTGGAGTTTGATAACTTAGTGTAGAAGGCCATCAAGGTGGAGTAGCAAATCAAGAGGAAGAAGTCCAAGTACTCCTCTTGTTCAACAACCAAGTATTCTTTTAATAATTGGAAGGACAAATCTAAGAAGGAGGGAAAGGCAACAAATGTAGGTGGTTCTAATGCAAAGGAAAAATCATGGCAAACAACCCATGGATTCTAATCATAGAAGTTGTGACATCAAGTGCTTCAAATGCTTGGGTCATGGTCAGATTTCTTCTTAGTGCCCTACCTTGAGAACTATGGTGGTCCTCAATGGAGTTGTTGAGTTTCAATCAGAGGCATATAGTGAGGAGGATCATGATAATGATGGAGATATCTTCCTTCCTGATGGAGATTTACTCATAGTATGAAGACTCCTTGGGAGTCAAGTTCGGGAGCATGAGGAGAGCTAGAGAGCAAACATTTTGCACTCTTAGTGCCTTGTGCAAGGAAACATTTTTACTCTCATCATTGATGGAGAAAGTTGTCTAACATAGCTGGTACTAGATTAGTGACCAAGCTAAACCTTGGCACTAAGACACACCCAACACCTTACAAGTTGCAATGACTAAGTGAGGTTGGGGAGATGGTCGTAAATCAACAAGAAGCAGTGTCTTGTTCCATTGGGAAATATGAGGACACAATCCTTTGTGATATGGTCAACATGGAGGCCAACCATATGCTCTTAGGCAGACCTTGGCAGTATGACAAGAAAGCCATCCATAATGGTTATTCTAATAAGTATGCTTTTATGCATCACAACCACAAAGTAGTCCTATCACCCTTGTCCCCAAAATAAGTGTGATGATCAACGAAGGTTGAAGGAGAAAATGGAAAAAGAAAGGAAAGAAAAAGAGGTCGAGGCAAATGACTCAAATAAAGTGAATTTTTTTATCAAAAGGATCACAAAAAGAATTACTTTGTTACAAATAGTGAAGTCAAACATGCTTTGATCTCAAAGCAACTTATGTACTTACTCTTTTGTAAAAGCTTTTGCTTGAGTAGTGATGCTGTTGATGAGGCTTCTATGCCTTAGTTCTTAAAGGACTTTCTGAATGAGTTCAATGATGTGTTCCCTAATGAAGTCCCTTGAGGTCTTCCCCACTAAGGAGAATATAACATCACATTGATATTGTCCCTAATGCATCTTTGCCCAATAGGCATGCCTATCAGAGCAATCCTCAAGAGACTAATGAAGTCCAAAAACAAGTCTAGTAATTAATGCAAAAGGGATGGGTTCAGGAAAGTCTTAGCCCATGTGTTGTCCCAGTCATCTTAGTTCCAAAAAAGATGGCAATTGGAGGATGTGCCCAGACTGTCGGGCCGTGAATAATATCATGTTCAAGTATCGACACCCAATTCCTAGATTTGATGATCTATTGGAAGAATTACATGGTGCCTACGTCTTTTCAAAGATTGATTTAAAGAGCGGGTACCATCATATTCGAATATGGGAAGGGGACGAATTGAAGACAACCTTCAAAAAAATATGGCTTGTACGAGTGGTTAGTCATACCCTTTGGGTTAACTAACGCACCAAGTACATTTATGAGGTTGATGAACCATGTTGAGGGAATTTCTTGGAAAATTCGTTGTGGTATACTTCGATGACATTCTCATATACATCAAGAATAATGATCAACATTGTGAACACTTGAGAAGTGTTTTACTTGTATTGAGAAAGGAGAAGCTATATGCCAATTTTGAGAAGTGTAGTTTTTGTGTAGATCACATGATATTTCTTGGCTTCTTTGTCAGTGCTAAAGGAGTTCATGTAGATCCTAAAAAGATCAAGGCCATCCAAGAATTGCCCACCCCTAAGACCACCATGGATGTAAGGAGTTTCCATGGTCTGGCCAACTTTTATAGGAGGTTCTTCAAGGAGTTCAATACCTTGGTTGCGCCCCTCAATGAAGTGATCAAGAAAAATGTGGCATTCCAATGGGGTGACAAGCAAGAAGAAGCCTTTCAAAGGCAAGGATAAGTTGACCCACACACCTGTATTTATGTTGCCTAATTTTTCGAAATCTTTTGAGATAGAATGCAATGCATCAAATGTGGGTATTGGGACTATACTAATGCAAGGTCGAGATTCGATTGCCTATTTCAGTGAGAAGTTAAAGGGCCCTGCCCTTAACTATTCCACATATGATAAGGAGTTATATGCATTAGTGAGATCCCTACAAACATGGCAACACTATTCTTGCCAAAAGAGCTTGTCATTCATAGTGACGATGAATCACTCAAGTACTTGAAGGGACAAGGCAAACTCAATAAGAGGCATACCAAAGGATAGAATTCTTGGAGCAATTTTCCTATTGGGTCAAACACAAGAAGGGAAAGGCAAATGTGATGGTTGATGCCTTGTCTTGAAGGAACACCCTAATTGCTACTCTAGAGACCAAGTTGATGGGTCTCAAGTGTGTGAAGGGCTTGTATGAACATGACCTTGAATTTTTTGAACCCTATGCAAAGTGGATCTATTCGGCCCATGAGGGTTATTTTAGGCATGATGGGTTTTTATTTAAAGATAAAAAGCTATGTGTGCCTAAGTGCTCCGCAAGGGAGTGTCTTATAAGGGAGGCTCATGAAGGGGGGTGAATGGGGAACTTAGGGTCCCAAAAGACCTTTGACATATTGAATGATCACTTATATTGGCCTCACATGATGCGTGATGTTCAACATTTTTGTGACAAGTGTATCACTTGCAAAAGGGTAAGTCCAAGGCCATACGTCATGAACTTCACACCCCCTTGCACGTCCCTGATTCACCCTGGATAGACTTATCCATGGATTTCGCGATTGCTTTACCACAAATGCAAAGTGACAAGGATTCAATTTTCACTATAGTTGACCGATTTTAAAAAATGGCTCATTTTATACCCTGCAAGAAAATTGATGATGCCTACCATGTTGCAGGCATATTCTTCAAAGAAGTGGTATGACTACATGGCTTACCCAGAAGCATAGTAAGTGATAGGGACGCAAAGTTCTGAAGTTACTTTTGGAGTACACTATGGGGAGGCTTGGGATAAAGCTCCTCTTTTCCACCACATGCCATCCACAAACGAATAAGCAAACTGAAGTGCTGAATAAGACTGTCTCAACCTTGTTGAGGGTCGTGATTAAGAAGAACCAAAAGGCCTGGGAAGAGTGTCTCCCACACGTGGAGTTTGCCTACAACACAGTTACTCATAGTGCCACAAAGTTTTCCGCATTTGAAATTGTTAATGGCTTGAATCCACTAACACCCCTTGATTTGCTACCTTTTCCTAGTTATTCTATCTTGAAGCATAAGGATGGCAACGCCAATACATAGTATATGAAGAAGCTCCATGAAAGAATAAAGGAGCAAATTGAAAAGAGGACGGGAAGTTATGCTAGGTCGGCCAACAAGGGCGTAAAAGATGTGGTTTTTGAACCTGGTACTAGGTGTGGGTACATATGAGAAAGGAGAGGTTCCACTCTCAAAGGAAGTCCAAACTCCAACCTAGAGGAGATAACCCATTTCAAGTATTGGAAAGGATAAACAACAATGCCTACAAGCTAAACCTACCCGATGAGTATGACAATATAAGCGCTACTTTCAGTGTAGCTGACTTAACCTTTATTGATACAGGTGATGAAAATTTTCATTCGAGGTTGAATTCGTTCGAAGAAGGATGGTATGATGTAAACTCAGTTGAGCCCAACATCAACTAGGAGGCCTTGTGTGGCCTAGGAGGACACATGACCAGGGCCAAGGCCTAAAAGGCACAAGAGGTGTTGAGACAACTAGTGTATGCCATGATGGAGTCAATTCCTAATTGGACCAAGAAGGGGGCTAAGCCCATTAATTGCATCACCCAAGATGGTGAGCCAAGGGAAGGCCACTACTTGGTGGAAGAGCCAATATAACAAGTTTTCTTAGGATAACCAAAGTAAGTGGGAAATGTCTTAACCCACAAGTAGTTAGGATCTTTATTGTTAATTATTTTATTTCTTTTGTTTAGTTTTATTTAATTTAATTAGGAACAACTAATTGTGTTTTCTTTTGGTTTATTATAGGAGGCATGTGAACAGGGCCAAGTTAAGAGTGACATGGCTAAGGAGCACTCCAAAATTGAGAAGATAAGGCTTAAAGATTGTTGAAAGGAGATTTCTTACAACCCAATTCGGGTTGTTGAAAGTTTATTTATTTAATTTGAGTGATGAGTGATGAAAAATTTATTTAATTAGTGACTTTATTTATTTACCCCTTTTCGGGTTCCTTTTAACCATACCATAAAGTTCGGTCTCATTTTATTAAGTTAACATTACCATTTCTTACGAAATGCTGGTATCAAAGAATAAAAAGAACAAAAGAATAAAGTTAGTAGTTAACCATACCACTTCTTTCGAAAGGTTGGTATAAAGAATAAAAGAATAAAGCAATAAATAAATGTTAGTTGCAGAAAATTAAATGACAAAAATTAAATTTTAGTTGCGGAAAAGTAAATGACAGGAAGTAAATGTTAGTTGCGGAAAATAAATGACAGCAAATAAATGTTAGCGGTAAGATTTATTATTCATCACTCTTTTATTGTCAAGGAACAACCCGTTGATTGAATTGCACTTTTTGGATGTTTTTCCTATGCACAAAGTTACAAACCATGAATTGGTTTGAACTTATGTTTTTCGGAATTCTTTATCAACAAATAAAATTTATAAGTTAACATTTTACTATTTTGCACTTGCATCTCTTTCAAGATTCAATTGTAGTATATTATAGGGTTATGTCGAACCACAAGGAATTGCCTAATAGAAATATACTCATACTTTGTATCTTTTATCAAAAGTAAGAAAGTAACAAAAAAAAATTGTTTTGGTGTTTTTATGAAATGATAAACATGAAAAAGTGAAGAAACTAAATATTTACAAATTCAAGAGAAGAATATGGTTAGAATGATGGAATAATTTCTTGAACAATATCAACATAAGAATTTATTCAAGTTATGTGTTATACTTTGGTTAAATCATACATGGAAAAGATGATTTTCAAACCTTGTATAATACACTAAACAATAGTTAACTGCCACTCGTCAAAGTAGGTTTTCACACCCTACATCAGGCTCCGTTAACATTGTTTAGCATTGAATATTAGTTGCTTAAAATAGATGCTTTCATATGGTAAATGAACTAAGGTGTATGTTATACTTTTTAGTTCACTTGTCAGCACTTTAAGAAGAAGCATTTTTGGATCATGAAATCAAGTTTTAGGTGATCAATCTTAGTTAGCATTAAGAACCATGTAAAGAATTAATATAACCAAAATAATATATTGTATAAATGAAGAAGAAGATAAAGAGTACAAGAAAATTACACCATAGTCCAAATTTTGGAGTGTTAGTCATCCATCCAAAAATTAGATGCTTTTGGTTCCAAAATCATATTTTTGCACCTCATTTGCCAACTCCTTTCCCTCTGAATTTCTATGAAATAAAAGCCTAATAACAGCCTAAGAGAGAGTGGAACCGAAAATAAGAAGAAAATGGTATGTACAATGATGAAAATGGTGGATAATGGAGCTTCCTTTAATAGGCTAAGCTGAAAAACGCCCAACTGCCTTGTTTGACTGCCCAACTGCTTGCTTGCGGCTGTTTGACCCTCCCAATGCTGGTGGGTCAGGAGCTTGCCACCCCTAGTGGCCATCCTATTGTTGGCTAGACTCCAAGCAAAGTGACACCTCCTACTTGTTTGTCATAGCTTAGGTCATGCATGAGGTAATGTACTTGGTCTTCATGTAAAGAATGTCTAGTTGCTTGGTGGCTTGGCCTAACTTTCTTCATGTAAAGGTTTTGTGTTGCTGGTTGGCAGCTAAGCTCCTCTTTGTCTATGCTTAGCTGCTGGACAGAATTCTTCATGGTGAAGTGATATAAACCAAGGGGGGGCAACCTATGATTATGGAGGACAATCTTACAAGTAAGAAAGCCACTTGGAGCCCACATTCTTGGAAGGAAATTATAATAGTTTTTAGTTATTATTTTCAATAAATTGAGATTTTATTCTCATGGGTAGTCTTAGGATTTATTTTAGTCTTAGGATTTATTTTAATTATTTTCTAAGTGTTTTATTTAGTTTCATTAAAATCATGTAATATGAGGGTTGGAAATGTATTTATTTCCTTGTAACATGGTCCAATAGTGGCCAAGGAATTATGTACTAGAAGGGCACGTGGAAACATCATAAAAATCGTGCATCCACCTTTGAAAGGCCATGAAGACATCATGAAGTCTTACCTATTTTGGAAGAGCACGTGGGGATCTTCTAAGGCAAATACCAAGGGATCATCAAACCATGGAATTTGTTTCCTAATCCAAACAAATCAGATTGGAATGCCATCAAGGAGGTCCAAAACTTTCCTTATGTGAGGATGGCGTGTAAATGCAAGGGAATCCATTCAAAAACTTTCCTTATTCAAGATTAGCACATGTGGGAATTAGGCCAGAGGAGGTCCAAAACTTTCCTTATGTGAGAATGGCGTGTAAATGCAAGGGAATCCATTCAAAAACTTTCCTTATTCAAGATTAGCACATGTGGGAATTAGGCCAAGGCAATCAGAATTCAAATCTTCTCCAAATCATGAAGATAATGGCAAGCTTT
>NC_032027.1:15795823-15796294 GCF_001865875.1 Lupinus angustifolius | reverse complement strand
TTCGCATCAAGTGGTATCAGAGCCACTTCTTGCTTGAAAGGTCTGAGTCATGTCACATTGTAAATCTTTCTTGGTGAGGAAACTTTCGGAAAATCAAGTTATGGAAGATGAGGTCAACCAAAAGGAAAACATCTTTCATTCTAGATGTTTGGTCCAAGGTAGGGTATGCTTGTTTATAATTGATAGTGGCAGTTGTGCCAACATGGTTAGTCCAAGATTAGTCTCAAAGCTAAATCTCGTGACTAGACCACATCCCACTCCTTACCGGCTTCAATGGTTAAGTGAGGTTGGGGAAATAATTATTAATGAACAAGTTGAAGTGTCCTTTTCTATAAGGAAGTATGAAGATGTGATTCTTTGTGATGTGGCTCATATGGAGGCTAGCCATATCATTTTAGGTCGTCCATGGCAATTTGATAAAAGAGCCATGCATGATTGTTTTTCAAACAAGTTCACATTTTTACACAAAAA
>NC_032027.1:15795381-15795723 GCF_001865875.1 Lupinus angustifolius | reverse complement strand
CACATTTTTACACAAAAACCGAAAGGTGGTGTTGTCTCCGTTATCTCCTAAGCAAGTAAATGAAGATCAACAAAGGTTGAGAGAAAAGTTGGAGGAGGAGAGAAAGGAAAGGATGCAAAAAACAAGAGTGTGTGAATAAAAGTGAGCTAAAAAAAGAAGAAAAAATAAGAGTGGAAAAAAAGTGTGAAAATGAGAGTGATGAAAAGATTGGGGAAACAAATTCAAACAAAATTATTATTGAGGATGAGAGAAAATTTCATGAGGGTGATGGAGAGAGCAAAGAAATTTATTTTACAAAAAAAAGTAGGCTTGATAATGTTTTGTTTTCAAAACAAGTCTTGA
>NC_032027.1:15782803-15795281 GCF_001865875.1 Lupinus angustifolius | reverse complement strand
GAGGTGTCCTAGACAATTGACGAGGTTGGTTTTTGACCCAGGAGATGAAGATGATTCGTTTCATTGGGCTAATTTATTTATTAAGCAGATACACAAAAATGAACGTGTGAAGAAATTTCGTGCAGAAATGAAGAGGTTTGTCTTTGATCCAGGAGGTGATGGTACCTCAAATTTGAGGAGAAATTCTTTTCAAGAAGGAGGGTATGATATAAACCAAGGGGGCCAACCTATGATTATGGAGGACAATCTTACAAGTAAGAGAGCTACTTGGAGCCCACATTCTTGGAAGGAAATTATAATAGTTTTTAGTTATTATTTTCAATAAATTGAGATTTTATTCTCATGGGTAGTCTTAGGATTTATTTTAGTCTTAGGATTTATTTTAATTATTATCTAAGTATTTTATTTAGCTTCATTAAAATGATGTAATATGAGGGTTGGAAATGTATTTATTTCCTTGTAACATGGTCCAATAGTGGCCAAGGAATTATGTACTAGAAGGGCATGTGGAAACATCATAAAAATCGTGCATCCACCTTTGAAAGGCCATGAAGACATCATGAAGTCTTACCTATTTTGGAAGAGCACGTGGGGATCTTCTAAGGCAAATACCAAGGGCTCATCAAACCATGGAATTTGTTTCCTAATCCAAACAAATCAGATTGGAATGCAATCAAGGAGGTCCAAAACTTTCCATATATGAGGATGGCGTGTAAAGGCAAGGGAATCCATTCAAAAACTTCCCTTATCCATTCAACTCAGATTGGAATGCCATCAAGGAGGTCCAAAACTTTCCTTATGTGAGGATGGCGTGTAAATGCAAGGGAATCCATTCAAAAACTTTCCTTATTCAAGATTAGCACATGTGGGAATTAGGCCAAGGCAATCAGAATTCAAATCTTCTCCAAATCATGAAGATAATGGCAAGCTTTAAAAACTTACCAAATTGAGATTTACACATGTGGGAATTCGGCTAAGGCAACTACAACACTCAAGCAACCGAATTCTCCTATTAAGAGGGCTTGGTACACGTTTTCTTTGAGGAAGAAACAAAAGGAAAGTAGCCAACCAAGAACAGCCCCATATGGAAAGAATTTCATGAGCATTAATCCTCATCAAAGTGCTCCACACGTTTTTTATTTGAATCAATAAGGTAGTTGAATGCAAATCAATGTAATTTACTCACTCATTCATGTTGAATCAAGGCTTGGCCTATATGTAACCGAATTGCCTTATGAATAAAACAATTCAGATTTTAGTTGGATAATGTCCATTGCTAGTTGAGATTTCTCCTAGTTTCTTGGTTGAACCAAGGCCCTTTTTCTTATCAAGGTTCCTTTCCTTGTGGCGAAATTCCTTGGGCTTATCAATCATCCAGCTTGTGGCGCCTCCACCCTTCATTCTTATCCATTTTCTTTTATCCAAACACAAAAATAAAAATACAAAAACAAATATATACAAAATCGTGCCTATATACAATACACTTATTCCATATACATTTCATCCAATTTTCATACACAAAAACGTTGACATTAATAAAAATTCTATTCCGCGAGTCCAATTAAGTTTCAGGCAAGAACGATCGGCAAAGAAAGCAAACCACCCCCTAGAGGTACGCATCATGAAGGAACATACATTTCTTTAAGCCGAAGCAACCTTTTTTCCATGGTTCTTGAATTAATTTTGGTTGGTTACTTGGCACTTTTAGAATGATTTCTTCATGGCAAGGTAAGCATGTAATTTATGCATTTTTTTGGCACACCTACATTGGATTTATTGAAGGTAAGGTAAGGTATCTTTCTTCAAGCCGAAGCAATCTTTTCGGTTACAAGCTAAGCACATAGCATGCCATGCTTAACTTATTTGTTTTTGAGTTATTATTTGTGTGCTTTTGGCTTAGGATTTGGCATGAATTTTTGGCAATCTTTTGACTTACTTCATTTTGATTCAATTTCCTAGAAAATTCAAAGAAAACTTGGACAAGAGGTGATCAAAAATTATTTTATTCAAACATACAAAATTTATCTAACAAGTGTTGAATTAAGTTGGTTTTCATATATTTGCATAGGATAAGTACCCTAAAATATATATGAAAATTAGGTATTTTTGGTACTTATCAAAGATATGGAGCCAAGCGTGAAGCATGTTATGCTAGGTGCCTCACCAATTTCAAATGGCACAGCTTGGAGTGGAGCATGACTCAAGTTCAAGGATTGTCAAATTTTAGGAGATGGAACGATTTAAATCCAAGTCACATGGAAGGCAAATCGGTTGGCATGATTCAAGGAATTCAAATCTATTTGGCTTGGAAATAATGAGAGGATCAAGTGGAGAACAAATCCACAACTAATCAAATTTGACTACCCTAATCCAATGGTTTGGAGATAATGTAGATGATAATTCCCACTTATCAAGTTCGGCCAAAGGAATTTGTGGATAACAAAAGAATTCTTCACCAAATTCAAATTTCCCTAAATTAAGGTCCAGTGGCGTGTGGACTCCTAAGCTCAACCCTAGAGGATCTCGAACAAATTTTTGGCAAATTTCATCTTCAACAGACTCGACCAAACAATTTAGGAGTACAACTAATTTCATTCAAAACTCAAATGAACACATGGCTAAATCACACTCAAAGAATTTGGGCAACACACAAATCCAAGTTTCAAAATCAAAGTGCAACGAGGAACCAAGGCCAAATTGGTCCAGTCAAGAATTTATCATGTTTAGTTAGGATTTTATTTTTGAAATTCAAATTGTCTTTGTCACTCATCTTTTTCGTGGGAGCCAAGTGCCTGCCCTATATGCAAACCGTGAACACCTATTGAATAAACAAGTTGAGTTTTATTGGATTTAATTCCATGTTAGTGAGTGTTTCTCCTAGCTTCTTGGTTTAGCCAAGACCCCGTTCTTATCAAGAAAGCCGATTTCTTGTGGCGAACTTCACCAGCTTATCAAACACCTAGTGTTTGTGGCGCCATTCCACCTCATATCCCCCATCCACGTTCTAAACACTTGACTACAAAAACTTCACCAATCCAGACCCTAAACTACCCAAACCGTGAGCCTAAACACCCCGAACCGTGACCCTATCCATCCTAAACACAATTTAACCCTAAACCGAATCAAAGTAAGATCTTGCACACAAATAATTCTAAAGTTTTGGACTTTCAACAAGAAATGATCCTACAAAAAGTGAGCCCCCTAAGAGGTTGTCATCATTAACATTCTTTAAAAATCCTAGATTTCGAAACTTATACTGACTTAATCGATTAACTACGAACTTAATCGATTAACGAGTTTCACATTTTGAAAAGACTTAATCGATTAAATATTAACTTAATCGATTAATTGTTTTCTTAAAAACACTTCATTGATATGCTATGAGTCTCTAACATGATTTACTAATGTATGATGCATGATTTGATATGACATAAGTTTAACCTTGTTTAATGCATCAAAATCATGAAGTCATGTATGAATGTTAATGCATCAAAATCATGAAGTTGTGTATGAATGTTAATCTCATATGCATCATAATCAATATTCTAATATGTGAGATTTCATTTTGGTTCATCTTTCCTAGAATCTACCCATTCAAAACATCTTAGGACCTAAGGAAATCAAAATTACTCTTAAGCTTTTGCTGATCCTTTTGACGCTTGAACTTCAATCTTCACTATTGTTGTTGATTTAGCTTTGTCCATATCTTCAAGCTTTGTCTTCATCAAAATTATGCAATGCACATTTGCAGTCACAATCTCCCCCTTTCTGATGATGACATTCAATCTTGCAAAGCCACTTTTAGCATATTTTGAGATTTGGTTGAGCCTTAAGTTTTGCTCCTCCTCAGTTTGTGAATTTGATTTACTTGCATTGCGGAAGCTTGATAAATGCCTGCAATATGCAAAACATAAACAACAACATTTCTCCACCTTTTGGCATTATCAAAAAGCAATATAATATACATATATTAGCCAAAAGTAAATGGGATCCATGTTTAAGAAAGAATGCAATTTTATTATACTCTTAATCAATTCTACATGGGGTTAATCGATTAAGTATTTCATAATTTCACTTGAAATTTCAATTTTACTAGTCTTAATCAATTGTCCATGCAATTAATCAATTAAGTGCTTAATATCTCTTGATTTTCCCTTGGAATTACATATAATGTTCATAAATTTTCAGAAAGGATATTGATGCATGGATGAATAGTTAGGAATATGATTACAAAAAAATGATCAACACAAAGATTTCATTCATTTCATACATTGATCAAAAGAAGTCAACAAAACACAGAAAATAACATGTTGAAACCATAGAAAAACATAAATAAAGTACAATGAGTCATAAGATACAAAAATTGGAATGACTGAAATAACATACAACCTATGACTTAACTAACTAGGACTACTTATTATCGTCCAAATCTAGACTAGCCACTAGGAGGTGGTTGTGGAAATCCGCCAAAGGTTGAAAATAGAAAGTTGAGGTGGTCAAAGCTAACCTTCTTTACTAGCTCTTGTCGTTGAAACTCCATCATGAGCCTTTCTTCCATATGTTGCAAATGGTTATCCATGCACTCATTTAGGCGTTGTTTCATGGTATCCAAGTGAGCCAAACCAAATGATGGTTCTTGAGGGATGTTGGGAGCCTGATCGGCATGTGGTTCCTGGTTTTGCTCAACTTGGTTGTCATCATCTTTCTCATCTAATTCAAAATCAAGAGTGGTTTTATAGTCCTCTTGATATTCTTTCTCGGAGTCTGAACTAGTATCTCCTCATTGAAAGTATCACTCCCAACATGTTGCATGACACGGGAGATACAAATTCCATAAGCAAGTTGTCTTGCAGAAGATGAAGCGATGCTTGACATCACTTTTAGAATTTCAGCATGGCAATTGATCATTATGCTTTCCTTGATAGCATACATAAACTTCAAAATATTGTCGGTTGGTTGAGCATGATTTGTGTTATTCTGAACCAAGATATAGGCAATGAGATAGTGTAAAATTCTATTTTCAACTATCATTGACCCAACCTTACTAAGTTTGACTTGGACGTAGTAATGGGGTGCTCTTACACATGACTTGTACATCTTTGTGGAGTCATAGGCACTCCATTTCTCATTGTTGCAACCGCCTAATAGAAACCATTACTAGCCAAGCCTCCAACATCTATGAGTATCTCCTCATTCATGATAATGAGCCTCCCTGTAAAATTGTTTTCCTTTATACTTGTGTTTATCAATTTTCTTTTAAAATACTTTTGAGCATTACTACTAAGTGTATAGATTAGAGTATAAGGATAGAAGTAACTACAGACTTATATTCTAATTTCTTTAAGCTTTGTCTTCATTGTCTTCATAAGTAGTCTTCCTTTTCTTCTTTTATGTGATGTTGGTGTCTTCATCAAAACCTTACCAAGATCAGGAGCTTGATCATCTTCACAATCTCCCCCCTTTTTGATGATGACAAACCAATATCTTCTCGACAATGTAGTTTTCTGAGAGTAGCATACTTTGTGATATACTTGACTTGTCTTGAGTATGCTCCCCCTTTGATTTGGAGTTATGTGCCTGAAATGTTTTTATCCAGAAAATACACTCTCCGAACATTTCTCCCCCTTTTGACTTCATCAAAAAGAAGAAAAGCCAAGAGTCTAAAGTGATACCGCATAGCAGAAAATTTAAAAAGGCTATGTCATCTAGTTAGTTGAAGCTAAAATTGGACTTGTTGATTCTGAGCGTCAAGAGCATCCATCTGATTAATGATGTAGCCTCGAAGAGAGACTAACTCATCCATGATCATCTAGTTAGTAGGCATGGGAATAGATAAAGAAGACTCAGCATGAAACTCAGAAGTTTGTTGTTCAGGAGGGTTGGCAGAGGCATTCATATTAGGATCAGTAAATGGAGCCTGTCTATCACTTTGATGCTTATAGAGTCTATCAATGGGATCTCGGTAGAAGCCCATTTTGTGATTCACATCCACTTCAATCTTACTATCTCATGCATCAAGTGTGACCTTGGGTTCACTAGTAGTGGATACACCAAAATGTTCAAGAATGTTGGTTATGAAGATAGCATAAGCCAGAGGGCTGTGAGATTCTCGAACAGACCACATATGTCTCATTACTGTGTTAGCCCAATTGATTGAAAGGTTATGCTTAAGAGCATACATCAATTGCAGTTCCATGTCATTTATTTGAGAATGATTTGAATATTTTGGAAGAATGACATAGCTCAAAAAGTAATGAAACAAGCGGTCATCGAGATTGGGGTTTCCTACAACAATGATATATCTCCTTTTCACAGTTTCACCTAGCGCCATTTGCTTACGCATTTCTATTTCCCTCTTAGAGAATCTACACATAGGGTAGTAGGACTCTTTTCTATTATAATTACCCCAATCGCATGCAAGACCAAAATCTTTGATGCTACCTTGAAAAGGTATATTACAACAAATTGAACTAAAGGTCTTAATATCCAAAATAATTTCTTTTCCTTTAACATAGGATGTAAGACAATTTTTTCTAAAGTTCAAGTTACAATAAAACACTTTAACAAGTTCATGATAATAGGCTTTTGATTCCGCATAGAAATCAAAAAGATCTTGTGCCTTAGAATAGTAGGGAAATGAAAATCTTCAAACTCAAAGTTACTGATATTACCATACTTAGGAGCGAAAATGAGCGTCCAAGAAAATGCTATGAGAATGTTTTGTGTTGAACATCATTTGCAAGAAGACATGCCAAGTCCAGAGGATTAGCCTCAGAAGATGAAGCTCCTTGATTTCTGTGAGACACACCGGTACGTTGCTTCTTAGCTCTTGATTATGACGCCATGAATTGCGGTTTTTGAAAGGTTAGGTTTTGATTTCTGAGAGATTTGGGGATTTTTTATTGGGGCCACTAAACATGAAATCTATGGAATAGAAGTGTTTAGAATTGAAAATGTGATATAAAATGACTCAAAAATCACACAAATCAGATAAAAAATGAGGTTTTTAGGAAAACTCTAGGTTGAACAGGAAAAATAGGAATTGAGGAGGAAGAAGAAGTTTTTGATAAAATAAGGAGGGAAACTTAAATACTGCTTAGAGTAATCGGTTACTCACAGTGAGTAATCGGTTACTCAACACAAAATAATTCCCAGATTTCAAACAGACACCTTAGGTAATCAATTACACAAGTGGGTAATCGATTACTAAGCCCTCCTGCTCATTACTTTAATCAGTTACTCAACAGAGTAATCGGTTACTGAACCCAAAATTTGAATTTTCAAGCATACCTGATGCCTGGTAATAGGTTACTCATCACATGTAATCGATTACATATCCAACAATTTGAAAATTTTGAAAAGATTTAAGCAATTTTTAAATCCAAGTAGGCATATTATAAGCATAATGAAGCACACATATAATCAAGAATAAGCATTTAAGATAAGTAAGCTTCATCAAGTATGCCTAACTCACGTCTAATTTTATAAAAATGTTCTTTTCCCAAAGGTTTAGTGAATATATCTGCTAGTTGGTCATGAGTATCAACAAATTCTACAGATACATCTTTCTCTTGGACATGGTCTCTAAGGAAATGATGTTTTATATCAATGTGTTTGGTTCTAGAATGCATTATTGTATTCTTTATAGATTTATAGCACTAGTATTGTCACATTTTAGGAGTATGCAGCCTAAGTCCAAGCCATAATATCGCAATTGTTGTTTAAGCCACAACACTTGGGCACAACAACTACTTGCCGCTATGTATTCTACCTCAGCAGTACTTAGAGAAACACATGCTTGTTTCTTGCATGACCATGAGACCAATGCATTTCCTAATATATGACAACTGCCACTTGTACTTTTTTTCTCAGTTTTTTCATCCAAGAAAATATATCTGAATATCCAACCAAATCACATATACTTTGGATACTATAATCCAACATAAGTTGTACCTTTTAGATATTTAATGATTCTTTTGACAATAATTAAATGTGGCTCTTTGGGTTTAGATTGATACCGAGCACAAAAGTAGAAACTTTGAAATAAAGTAGGGAATTGATCATACCTTGATACTTTGAAATATCAATGCATTTTTCAGCTTCATTTGTATCAATGTATGTGCTAGAACCCATAGGAGTGGAAATTGGCTTGCAACCATCCATTTCAAATTTTTTTAGCAAATCTCTACAGTATTTGGATTGACTCACAAAAATGCCATCCTTGAGTTGTTTGATTTGTAATCCAAGGAAGTAATTTAGCTTCACCATCATAGACATTTCAAACTCCCCCGCATCGTTTTTCCAAAATCACTACACAAGGTTTCATCAGTAGAACAAAAAATAATATCATCTACATAAATTTGAGCAAGAAGAGAATGATGATTTATTTTCTTAATAAAAAGTGTAGTGTCGACCTTTCCTTTTGGAAAACCTTTTTCAATAAGGAAGTTTGTTAGACGTTCGTACCAACCATGCAAAGCTTGCTTTAATCCATAGAGAGCTCTCTTTAGTTTATAGATATGAGAAGGATGCTTGTAGTCTTCAAAACCTAGAGGTTGTTCTACAAACACTTCCTCTTGTATATAACCATTAAGAGCCTGCATATGCAAGTAGCAACCGAATAGCTTCAAGTCTAGCAATAGGAGCGAAGGTCTCATCAAAATCTATACATTCTTCCTGATTTTATCCTTATGCTACTAGTCTATCTTTATTTCTAACAATAATTCCATTTTCCTCTGAGTTATTATGGAATACCGAACGAGTTCTTAAACATGCCTATTATCTGGTCTAGGACCAAATTCCCAAACTTAACTTCTCTCAAATTGGTTCAATTCTTCTTGCATAGCAAGAATACAGTATTCATCCTCGACTGCGTCATCAATCTTAGAAGGTTCTATTTGAGAAACGAAGACCATGTTTAAACAAACATCATTTAGCTTTAAATGAGTAGTGACACCCTTACTTATATCGCCAATGATGTTATCAATAGAGTGGTCTCAATGAGTTCTCCATTCTTTGGATAAATCAAAATGAATATGCTCTTCTTGAGAAGATTGAATATCATCCATTTTCAAGTGCTCAGTATTGGTTGTTGCATTGGTAAAAGAATCTTCCTTTAAAACGGAACTTGGCAAGTCCTCTTCATCAAGAGTTAACCCATCCTTTATTATAGGATTGGTTTCATCAAAAGATACATGAACATATTCTTCCATGGCTAAAGATCTTTTATTGAAAATTCTATAAGCTTTACTCGTAAGAGAGTAGCCTAGGAAGAGCCTTTCATCGGCTTTTGCATCAAACTGGCCTAAGTTGTCTTTTCCATTATTTAAAAGCAAAACATTTACAACCAAATACATGCAAATGAAAAATGTTTGGTTTTCTACCTTTAAAGAGTTCATAGGGGGTTTTCTTGAGAATTGGTCTTATAAGAACTCTGACTTAAGGGTACACCATGTTTTCTAACCATGTAAGTGTTTGGTGTATGCCCATGGTTCTTACAGTAAGTGCATATGGGATGATGCTTATGTATCCTAGATTTGTTCTTATTAACATTAGATGCATGGATACTTTGTTTTTGAAAGTTTATTTTTGTTGAGACATTTTGTTTCTTAGAAACTTGGCTATTAGAATAGCCAAGACCTCTTCCCCCATGATCACTTCTTATAGCAACGATTTTTAGAGATTTTTCTTTCTGAACTCTTTTAGTATATTTGCTAAAGGCATTGAATGCCTCATTCTTATGAACTAAGAATAGAGTTCAAGTATATCCCGAGAAATCGTCTACTATAACAAGAGCATAGTAATTACCACCATAACTCTTGGTCCTTTAGGAGCCAAATAAGTCCATGTGTAGTAACTACAATGGTCTAACGGAAGAAACCATATGCTTAGGTTTGAAAGAAGTCTTTGTTTGCTTACCCATTTGACAAGCACTACACAGTTTGTCTTTAAGAAACTTCATTTTGGGTAAACCAACAACTAAATCTTTCTTAATAAGTTTATTCAAATGATCCATATGAATATGAGCAATTCTCCTATGCCAAAGCCATGCATCATTATTATTATTAGCAAATAAACATTTTATTGGTAAAGATGAATCTATGTCAATCATATAAATATTATTTATTCTCTTACCAATTAGCTTAGAGTTATTAGAATCCTTACTTTCAATGATACATTTATCCGGGTAGAATGCCACATGAAATCCTTTGTCGCATAGTTGACTTATGCTCAACAAGTTGTGCTTGAATCCTTCAACATATAATACTCCTTCTATAGTCGTTGAAAGTGACTTATCGATTCTACCAACTCCAAGTATTTTTCCTTTGTTGTTATCACCATATGTGACATAGCCTTTGTCCCTTGGAGTAAAGACAAAAAACTTACCTTTGTCGCCGTCATGTGCTTTGAGCAGCCGCTGTCCAAGTACCATAAATTATAGGCAGTTCTCAATTTTTCCTTCAAAACAGATTAAGTAATATTAGGTACCCAATTTTATTTGGGTCCTACATGGTTAGCATCTTTCTCAACCCATCTATAATGACTTAAGGGTACACCATGTTTTCTAACCATGTAAGTGTTTGGTGTATGCCCATGGTTCTTACAGTAAGTGCATATGGGATGATGCTTATGTATCCTAGATTTGTTCTTATTAACATTAGATGCATGGATACTTTGTTTTTGAAAGTTTATTTTTGTTGAGACATTTTGTTTCTTAGAAACTTGGCTATTAGAATAGCCAAGACCTCTTCGGTCTGTAGAATATCTCTGAACCATGATAATTTTGTCCAGTTCTTTGCTACTCTTGTTTATTTTATTAAGTTCAATACTTAATGTTGAAACTTTCTTTTCAAGAGTAATGCATTTTTGACATGAAGAAGATAATGGTTTATTTCTGAATACTTCTAACTCATTCTTTTGTTTTAAAAAACGTTTAGTGAGTTTCACGTATTCATCATGTAAATCATTAAATGCAATTTGCAATTCAGAAGTAGGAGCCAAATAAGTCCATGTGTAGTAACTACAATGGTCTAACGGAAGAAACCATATGCTTAGGTTTGAAAGAAGTCTTTGTTTGCTTACCCATTTGACAAGCACTACACAGTTTGTCTTTAAGAAACTTCACACCTCTTCATCATCAGAGTGATGAGATGCCAAGAGTAAGAGATGTGCGTGTTCTTCATTTTCTGGTTTAGAGGTGGAACTGGTATCATTATCTTCCCAAGCTATGTAAGCTCTTCGCCCAATCTTCATTTCCTTTTTACCCTTCAAGGCATTCCTCTTCATATTTGGACAATCCATTTTCATATGACCAAGCTTGCCACATTCAAAGCATGTGAAGTTTTGGTTTTAAGTGGAAGCGTCATTATTCTTGGTGAATTTCTTCATTTGTCCAGTTTTAGTGCCTTAGAGTTATTAGAATCCTTACTTTCAATGATACATTTATCCGGGTAGAATGCCACATGAAATCCTTTGTCGCATAGTTTTTCTTTTTCAAATTCATCTCCTGATGAATCATATCTATCCACTTTTTACTTAAGAGATATATTCTTCTTCTTCATTTCTTGCTCTTCATGTTGTTCAAGCTGTCTGAGTTCTAATTCATGTTCCTGCAATTTTCCAAACAAAGCAGCCAAACATATAATACTCCTTCTATAGTCGTTGAAAGTGACTTATCGATTCTACCAACTCCAAGTATTTTTCCTTTGTTGTTATCACCATATGTGACATAGCCTTTGTCCCTTGGAGTAAAGACAAAAAACTTACCTTTGTCGCCGTCATGTGCTTTGAGCAGCCGCTGTCCAAGTACCATAAATTATAGGCAGTTCTCAATTTTTCCTTCAAAACAGATTAAGTAATATTAGGTACCCAATTTTATTTGGGTCCTACATGGTTATTGCATCTTTGATAAACTTTTCTTTTCAAAAATGGCTGTAACTTTTGGTTACCATGTTCTGGTAAGTGATCTTTGAACTTTTAAGTTCAAGTGACTATTTGATAAAGTTTTTCCAAGTGCAATGAGATGATTTGTAACATGAGTAAATCTCTTTTGTAAATCAAGTATTTTCTCTCCATGCTTCATACGAAACATTTCATATTCCTAGGAAAGCGTATTTAGTCTCGACCTTTTTACCTCCTCGGTTCGTTCGTGTGTACTCTCTAGAGTATCCCATATTTCTTTAGCGGATTTGCAGTTTGATTAGTGGTTTAATACCATGACTAATTTTTCTGCACAATTCAAGAGTTAATAGCAGGGGGAAATAATATGCAGAATAATCAAGTATATGTAACAGAGATAAAGGAGAAGATAGTACACAAATATTTTCATATTGGTTCACCTTCTTATCCACCGAAGGCTACATCTAGTACTCTTGCAACATAAGAGATTTCTGTTAGGTATCAGTGGCTAAAATACACCTAGAAGGGGGGCTTGAATAGGTGTAGCGGTCAGAGTATCCGCTTTTCGCAAACAACAAAT
>NC_032027.1:15782272-15782703 GCF_001865875.1 Lupinus angustifolius | reverse complement strand
TGAGGAGAAATAGTGAGTAATTAAACATTAAATGCCTCTCAATCCTAAAGTATAGAATTCTCTCTTTTCTAATCTCACAAATGCAATGTCATATAGATGCAACAATTAACACGAAATATGCTCTAACTCTCTAAAAAAATGCAACATACAAGTTATGACTTCAGTTCTGAAAACGCAGTTTATAAAGAATCACTTCAGCAGCAAAGTTAATCGATTAAGACCTTGGTTAATCGATTAACGCGGTTTTAAAAACATAACTAATTCTATTTTTCAAGTTTTCAGTTTCAACAACTTTTCAAAAACTTATGTTAATCGTTTAAATTATGCCTTAATCGATTAACAACATATATCTAAGTGTATTTTCAAATTACAAAACTCAAATACGTTATGCACTTAATTTATACATGTTCAATACTAAGTTTATGCCTAGG
>NC_032027.1:15777671-15782172 GCF_001865875.1 Lupinus angustifolius | reverse complement strand
TTATCACACCCTTGTGAAAGAAAGTAATTCAATACTTTGAATGAAGAAAATGTTTAACAATTGCAATGGATTGCCTTTACAAGATTTGAAGTTATAAACTTTTGCAATCCAATAACTCAATGTATACTTTAGTACTAATGCTATGAAGGTTTGAATAACTTGCAATAACACTTAAGGCAACTTTGTAAAATAAAATCTGAAAGTTCTGAACAAGTTGCACCAAGTGTAGAACAAGTATTTCAGAAAATTGTAGTTTAAGTGAGTGATTTCAATCTGAGTTATGTTATGAAAATTGTATGTTTAAGAGGAGTTTCAAAGCCTTTATATAGACTTTCCAATCAACCAGAATATCTCTATGAAAAGGTAGGATTCGTTTGGAATGAAACCATTTTGTTTGGGTTGAAAGTTGTGTGGTTTGAATCTTGAAACTGTTGTAACAACTCTCAGTAATCGATGTAATCGATTACTCAACAAGTCTGTCCATCTGAGAAATCAATTTTCACAGGAAGTAATCGATTACTCATAAGGTGTAACCGATTACCCAACAGTTCTGACCAACTGGGTAATTATTTACCGTGTTGTGTAATCGATTACCCACATGATGTAATCAATTATCTTGATCAATTTTTGTTGGATAGCTCGTTTCTCACTCATGTAACCTGTTACTTAGTTCTGGTAACCTGTTACTTAGTCACAGTAACCTATTACTTAGATCTAGTAACCTGTTACACAATATTTTGAAAATTGTTTTCATTTGTACTTGTGTTTATCAATTTTATATTAAAATACTTTTGAGCATTACTACTAAGTTTATAAATTAGAGTATAATGATAGAAGTACCTAAAGACTTATATTCTAATTTGTTGAAGCTTTGTCTTCATTGTCTTCATAAGTATTCTTCATTTTCTTCTTTTATGTGATGTTGGTGTCTTCATCAAAACCTTGCCAAGGTCAGGAGCCAGATCTTCTTTACACGGTTTTCTTAAGAATTAGCCTTAATAAGATTCTATTCATAACATAGCAAGCAATATGTACCACATCTGCCCAAAAATACTTGGGAACTTTACTTTCATTTAATATGGTTCTTGCTAACTCCTCTGGAACTTTATTCTTTCTTTCAACAACTCCATTTTGCTCCAGAGTTCTAGGTGCGAAGTATTGATGTTCTATACAATATTTATCACAAAAATTGTGGTTATAAAATTCACCACCATGGTCACTTAATTGTTACTCTATGTTGGTTCTTGTGATGTGAAATGTAATGTGTGGTAGAATGAATGTTGTTATATGAAAAGAATATGTCTATATTACACCCGTTCAACCCACCAAAATTACTCTTTCAACTATTGCACTATCAAATATATGTTGTCTACATCAAAAAGATTCTCTTCCTATGTTCAACTATTATTTCTATCATCACTAAAACCATCACCCTTACAAATAATTCAAGTCTAAATTTTAATTGTTAAAGTAATCAAAGTAGTGATTTCATATGATGTCTTAATATTTGATACTTGCATTTTCTTCTCTAACGAATTTTATGTCCACAATAATTTTAACACTTTTAATTGCTACCATCATCATTAGCTATCACAAAGACATATGGGAGGTCATTATGAATATCACGCGGTTGTGGATGCAATCCAAAAAAGTTAAAATGCATCAGTAACATACAAATGCACTATTATTTAATTCAGGTTGCAATAACTTCAATTGGCGACAATTTTCATCCCAAATTTCTATATTACCACACCCATCATTGAACTATTTCAGCAAAACTATTAAGAGAGGCGAAGAAAATTTATGTTGGGAGAGAAATATATGAATTGTATTATGAAGATTTGCGGTAGTCTAAACAAGGAAAACACCTATTGATTGATTTTGATGTTTTGTTGATTACTGAAAAAAGTAATTCAAAAATATATTTCCTCCATTCCATATCTTTAGATTTCAAGGTTATGCCCATAATTTAAGAAATTTTTTAATTGTATAAAAAATGGATAGAATTTGATTAAATAATCAGATTTAGTGCATATTGAAAAATGAATTAAAAAGAAATAATGAAATTGATGGTGAAAAAGAGATGTAATAAATACGATTATTGATGTAGGGTAAAGTATAAATGTGTATTTGATTTCCAAAACATCAATTTTTTTGGAATAAGATGGAAAACTTAAAATATCAAACAATATGGAAAGAATGAAGTAACAAAAGTGTGAAAAAAAAACAAATGCTACTACTTTATTCTTGAAAATATTGGAAATTGTATTTTCTCATTTTTAGAATTTCTGAAAATGAAGCTCATGTTTTCTAAAATATGAAATGAAAACAACAACACAAATATATTTTCACCTTCCTTTTCTAAATGTTAGCGACAAAAAATAAATGATAGAAAGTAAATGTTAGCAGCAGAAAATAAATGACAAAAAGTAAATGTTAGCGGTTAGATTTATTAATTCATCACTCTTTTATTGTCAAGTAACAATCCATTGATTGAATTGCACTTCTTGGATGTTGTTTCTATTCACAAATTTACAAATCATAAATTTATTTGCACTTTTGTGAATAGACTATGTTTTCAACAAATAAAATCTATTGATTACAATTTACTATACTTGTTTCTCTTTCAAGATTCAATTGTAGTATAATATAGGGTTATGTCGAACCACAAGGAATTGTCTAACAGAAATATAATCATACTTTGTATCTTTTATCAATAGTAGAAAGTAACAATTAAAGTTGTTTTGGTGCTTTAATGAAGTCAGAAACATGAAAAAGTAAAATATCTAAATATTTACAAATTCAAGAGGAGAATATGGTTGAAATGATAGAATAATTTCTTAAACTATATCAATATGAGAATTTATGCAAGCTGTGTTATACCTTGGTTAAAACATACACCATGTCTTAACTTTCCACCCAGTGTCTTGGCCTATAAAAGACGATTTTCAAACCTTGTATAATACACTAAACAATAATTAACTGTCACTCATTAGAGCAGGTTGTCACACCCTACTTTAGACTCCGTTAACATTGTTTAGCCTTGAATACAAGTTGCTTAAAATAGATGTTTTGATATGGCAAGTGAACTATAGTGTAAAGGTTATACTTTTTAGTTCACTTGTCAACACTTTAAGAAGAAGCATTTTTGGATCTTGAAATCAAGTTTTAGGTGACCAATCTAAAACAACATTACGTACTTCTTAAAGAATTAATATAACCAAAATAATAACTTGTATAAATAAATAAGAAGATAAAGAGTATAAGAAAATTACACCATATTCCAAATTTTGGAGCATTAGCCATCCATCCAAAGATTAGATGCTTTTGATTCCAAATGAGGTTAGAAAACCATGTTTTTGTACCTCATTTGCCAACTCTATTCCCTCTGAATTTCTATGAAATAAAATCCTATGAACAACCTAAGAACAACCTAAGAAAGAGTGGAACGAAAAATGAGAAGAAAATGGTATGTACAATGGTGAAAATGGTGGAGAATGGAGCTTCCCTTTATTAGCAAAGTTGAAAAACGCCCAGCTGCATTGTTTGACCGCCCAGCAGGTTGCTTGGGGCTGTTTGGCCCTCCCAAAGCTGGTGTGTCAGTAGCTTGCCACCCCTAGTGGCAGCCTATTGATGGCACTTTTAGCATGATTTCTATATGTCATGGTAAGCTTTTGAGTTATGCATTGTGCTTGGCACACCTAACTTGTATTTCTTCAAGGTAAGGTAAAGTATCTTTCTTCAAGTCGAAGTTATCTTTTTGGCTATAAGCTAAGCACATAGCATGCCATGCTTAGCTTGTTTGATTTGAGCAATTCTTTTTGTGCTTTTTGGCTTGTGATTTGGCATAAATTCTTGGCTATCATTAAATTAATTCTTTTTGATCCATTTTCCTACAAAATTCAAATAAAACTTGGACAAGAGGTGATCAAAAACTATTTTATTCAAACATACAAAATTTCTCTTAAAAGTTTTGAATTAAGTTGAATTTGAAAGTGCGCATGTCAAGAGGAACACTTTGGATAGCTTGCTCTCTATGTGTTTTGGTTTTGATGAGGACAACTTGTGTTTCATAAGAGCTTGAAGATCATCAACAAATCAACGTGCTTAAGTCTCAAGATTGGTATTAGACTTAGACTAGTAATTAGTTTAGGTTGAGTCTAAGGCATAGGTAAACTCAATACATGTCTCATGCATAAAACATTAAATCATTTTATATTTGAGATATGTCATTCATAATATGTTCATGCACCACATATATACATGTTATCTGTGCATCCTAGGCATAAAACTTAGTGTTGAACATGTATAAATTAAGTGCATAACGTATTTGAGTTTTGCAATTTAAAAATACACTTGGAAATATGCAGTTAATCGATTAAGGTGTGTTTTAATCGATTAACATAAGTTTTTGAAAAGCTGTTGGAACAGAAAAACATGGAAAACAGAATCAGTTACAATTTTGTAACACGTTAATCAATTAACCAAGGATTTAATCGAT
>NC_032027.1:15755580-15777571 GCF_001865875.1 Lupinus angustifolius | reverse complement strand
TCAAGAAAGAGTCTAAGTGTTGTAATTCGAAGAATTGTTTGTAAAACGTTATTTCAAATATAGTGAAGAAAAATCTCCTAGATCTGCCGGGAGGCCTGGATGTAGTTTGCAAGTGGACCTGCAAACGAACCAGGATACCACCTTTTTCTTTAGAAATATTTGTTTTCGATCTTGGCCTTTATCAAACATTGTCTTCCATCTTTATTTTCATCAGCCTTTGTCTTATCAAAATTTATATGATGCATGCTTGCATATACAATCTGCTCATTGCTGCATTTTACAATTCAATATAAGCATTATATAATATATCATATATGGGAGAATTATAGGAATCACAACCAAAATTTCTTACCTCACTTGAGTCACCTTGCTCACTATTTTCACATGAACTATGATTTTGAGCCATTAAGCAAAGTATTGTCGTTTCTTCATCATCTGAAGTGCTGGATGTTTCTTCTTCTTCTAGCACATCCCATACAAAATATTCTTTCTTGGCCTTGATGTCCCTTGTATCCTTACTATCATTCTCAACTCTTTTGAGATAGGTAAGACATGTAAATTTTATGTGTACTACCTACCGCATTCATGGAAAGTGATTTTCTTTTTTGAGTACTTTCTCCTTTTTGTTGAGTCTTTTGTGTCTCTTCTTTGAAATTTTTTGAACCATCCTTTCTTCTTTACAAGTTTGCTGAATTTGTTCAATAGGAGTGTTATAGTTTCATCATCAATGTTGGACAAATCAAATTCTTCTTCATTTGATTTCTCCTCTTGTACTTTTGTATTTGAAGTTGTAGCTTTGAGGGAAATTTCTTTCTTCTTCTTATCTCATTCTTCACGTAGAGTTAAGCATCCAAGCTACATCCCATGCTCTTGTAATTTTCCAAAAAGATTTGAAAGCGACATTGAGTCTAAATCCTTGGATTCCACAATTGCAGTCACTTTTGGTTGACATGCCCTATCAAAACATCTTAAAACTTTGTTAGTAAGCACACCATTTTCAAACACTTTATCTAAAGCAACAAGGTGATTAACAATATGAGTGAAATGTTTTTTAATATCATTTATAGATTCATTTGGAAACATATAAAATAGTTCATACTCATGAGTTAATGCATTTAGCCTAGCACGCTTAACCTCGCTGGTGCTTTCATGGGTTACTTGTAAATTATCCCAAATTTCCTTGACACTTTTGCATTGTAAAAATCTAAAGAATTCATCAAAAGAGACTGCATATGTGATGATGTTTTTAGCTTTTATATTGTGTTGTACTTTTCTCTTTTCATCATCACAAACTCTTAGGTTTTTCTTTTGTTTCACCATCCACTAAATGTAGTGGTACATGAGGTCCATTTTGAATGGCTTCCCAAATATCTGTGTTAGTGGCCTCTATGAATGTTTTCATCCTCATTTCCCAATAAGCATAGCCCTTTCCACTAAACACATGATGGCGATTGATTGCGGAACCTTCACCAGCAAAGGGATTTGTAGAGCCCATGATTGCTATTCATAGGACCACAACAATTTAGCGATTAAGCTAAAACTAATTTGAATTAACTCTGACGCCACTTGTTGGATAACAAGGGCCCTAACACACCTAGAGGAGGGGTCAACAGGTGTATTGGTGTATGATTCAAACGTTTTCGGTTTTGAAAGATATTCGTTGATTTTCCCTGATTTAATCGATTAACTTAATCAATAAACAAATTTCTCCATTTAATCGATTAAATCGTGGCTTAATCGATTAACTCCTGGATTAATCGATTAGCTCGACCAATTTCTTGAAAATTTATAGTTGTTTAACATGATGATATGTAATGATCAATTTGTTCTTTCACGCACTTTAACAATTGAATTTGTGTGATTAATAATGCCTAGACAGTTATTCAAGAACTCTAATACAAATTGAATGTTCTATAATGGATAATGATAATTTCTTAAACATAAAATATTAGGGTTAAGAGAATTTGAGAGGATCGAATTTATCCTAGATCAATTGTCATCCACTGCAATCTACATCTAGTCATCCCTTTCTGATATGGGAGATTTTCTTTCAATATGAAGAATTGGAATGTTCTTACAAACAATTTTCCATCTAGAACCTTTTGGACCTAGCTTCTAATGGATAGCTTCACCATTTCTAGCTTAGGATTTCTGTAAACTCTTCTCTCCTTCTTTGGTGATACCTCCCACCTTGAGAGATGAATTACAAATCGAACATTCTTGTTAGAATGATTTTGTACCTTTTCTTGTGCTAGTATACACTCTATTCAGAATATCTAAACATTATTGATATATCTCATAATATTATAATATGATGATATATGATCATAGGATGCAAAACTTCAAATAAAACTTTGATGTGATATGAATACTTGAATATCTCTTCGTAAAGATTCATGAAATATTCTCTTGTTGTGTTTGAAAGAATCTAGCTCTCTTTCTTCCTGGAACTCTTTAGTTTGATCTTCAAAAACGTGTCAACTACTCATGTGAATTGTTGGTTATAATAACCTTTAATTTTAATCATTTTTCTCTTAGTTTAATCGATTATGTTAATACTTAATTGATTTACTTTCTTTAAAAATTCAAGATTTCAAAACTGGCACTACCTTAATCGATTAACTATGAACTTAATTGATTAATGAATTTTCTATTTTTCCAAGACTTAACCGATTAACTATTAACTTAAATGATTAACTGTGTTATGAAAAATACTTATTTGATATGCTATGAACCTCTAACTTGATTTACTAATGTATGATGCATGATTTGAAATGACATAAGTATAACCTTGTTTAATGCATCAAAATCATTTATGGAGGCTAATCTCGTATGCATCATAATCATTATTCTAATTTATGAGATTTTGATTTGGTTCATCTTTCCTAGACTCTACTCATTAAAAACATCTTAGAACCTAAGGAAAAAATTACTCTTAGATATTGTTGATCCTCTTAACGCTTGAACATGATTCTTCAATATTTTTGTTGATTTGGCTTTGCCTATATCTTCATGCTGTGTCTTCATCAAAATTATGCAATGGACATTTTCATTCGCATAGCCAAGGTCAAAGAGAGGCTTTTCTTCACAATCTCCCTTTTTTTGATGATGACATACCACATCCTTGACAATTTGAGTTTGATTTGGGTTTAATCTGAGATTGCAAGTATGCATCATCATATTGTTTTGATGAAGACAAGGATAGTAGGAAAGCTTGAAGACTTAGGTTAAGTTTTCATATTTCTAGAATCTTAAGATGATTGATTGGGTAGAGTCTATGCTAGGTGAATATGAATGGAAGTCTCACAATCTTAAAATTGAATCAACTTAAAATGATACATGCATACATTCATACATGATTAACATGATCTTAGTGGCTTAATCCCGATTTATAACTTACATCTTTTCAAAATCATGAATCATGCATATACACCTCATGTAGAAGGTTCATCATGCATCAAAGAAATGATTTTTTCAATATAGTTAATCGATTACAACTTGTGTTATTCGATTAAATAAGAATGGGAATCCTCTAATCGATTAACAATGGGATTAATCGATTAACTGGAGTTACAGTAGCTAAAACTTTGGATTTCTTGACATCTTTTATCGATTAAGTCCAACAGAAGACAGCATTTTCTCACATCTCCTAGTCTTCAAAATTCTAGGGAATAACTTTCAAATTCTTGAGCAAAAAATTACTTGCTATGTGAATGAGTTTTCTTGTATACAAGTAACGAGATATAGGATAGTTTCAAAGAAGATTATCCATTGTGCATCATTGTTAAATCAATTTTGAAAAACCATGCATAATCACACAGTAGTATTTTGAGTTTTTGTGAGATTTATGGGAAGGTTTTTATTAATATTTTTTATTGTAAAATTTGCACATTTAGGTACACACAACTTGTAAATCATGTAGGCGATCTTCTTGGATTCTCTAGGTGTATTGGTATCACCGTTTTAGAGAATAGTGTTGGGAAACCCTAGTTGCGGTTAGGTATTGGTTGTCTTCATGTAAACAAGAGTCTTGGTTGAGATTGGTTGGGGCTAGACTGTTAGACGTGATTTTGAGTATCCATTAGAAGTGAGTAGAGGGTTAAACCATTCAAGAGATCCAGGGCGAAGAAGGGAGTCTTGTATTTTGGAAGTGTGTTTGTATAACCTTAATTTCTAATAGTGAAGAAAAATCTCCCAATATCAAAAAGGGAGGTTTGGATGTAGTTTGCAAGTGGACCCGCAAATGAATCAGGATAATAGATCGTCGCCTCAATTTTCTCTATCCCTTGTCTCTTTAATTTTAGTCGATTTACACTTTGTGTAATTAGATTGCTTTACTTACTAAGTAGATTGCATCAGGAATTGGTTGAAATCGTGGTAATTTTCTATGAAAGAAAACTATATTTTCGAGAAAACAAGAATCATGTTAATCAATTAAACCTAGTATTATTTGATTAAATATAGCTGGTGTTAATCGATTAATCATAGGCATAATCGATTAAATGGGTAACTTTTCAGAATACCTCATTAACTAGAAAAGCGAGAGCTAATAACTTTTCAGAATATCTCATTAACAATAGACATAATCGTTGACCGTAAGCCCTTGCTATCGAACAAGTGGTATCAGAGCTAGTAGAACAAGTGGTATCCTATGCATTTACACCATGGGCTCTGCTAACCCTTTCGACAGTGATGACTCATCCATCAACTGCCCTCCAGTTTTTAGTGGCAAAGGGTACGCCTACTAGAAAGTCAAAATGAGAATATTCATCGAGGCTATTGATACAAATATTTGGGATGCTTTACAAAATGGTCCTCACATTCCACTATACTTAGAGGAAGGTGAAACCAAAGAAAAGCCACAAAACTTATGAACGGATGATGAGAAACGAAAAGTACAACATAATTTGGAAGTGAAAAACATCATTACATCCGCACTCTCGTATGACGCGTTCTTTCAGGTTTCACAATGTAGTAGTCCTAAGGGTATGTGGGACACTTTACAAGTGACTCATGAGGGTACAGGTGAGGTCAAACGGGCTAAAATGAACGCATTAACACAGAGCACAAATTATTTCGAATGATTCCTAACGAGTCAATAAGTGATAGGCAGAAAAAGATTCAATCACATTGTAAATCATCTAGTTGCATTAGACAATTTTTTTGCTAAAGGTGAATTAACTAATAAAGTGTTGAGGTGTCTTGACAAGGCATGGCAACCTAAGGTGATAACTATTGTTGAGTATAAGGATCTTGATTTGATGTCACTAGCAACTCTCTTTGGCAAGCTCCAAGAACACGAAATGGAGTTAGGACGTTTGACTTGACATGAAGAATTGAAAAAAAAAAAGAAAAAGTTCATATCTCTCAAGGCCAAAACGTCACAAAGTCAAGAGGAGAAATACGACCAAGAAGATCCCGATTCAGAAATATATGACGAGACCATGTCACTCCTAGTTAGAAAAATCAGAAATTTTATCAAGAAGAAAGGAGAAGTATACAGGTTTCAAAAAAAGGAATTGAAAGATTCAACCAAGAAAGGTAAGAATCCCAAAGATGGCTTCACTGCCATGAATGTGGGAAAACAGGCCATATGATTTACCAATACCCGAATTACTTGAAGAAGGTTGCAAATAACAAGAACAATCCTCGAGACTTCATATCAAAGAAAACATATATAGAATGGGACGTTCCTGAAGAGGATTCTAGTTCTAGCACCTTAGAAGAGGATGAATCAGCAAAATTGTGTCTAACGGTTAAAAATATGATTTCTTGCAACTTAAGTGAACAAGAAGAGTCAAGCTAGGTACATTCTTCCAAATATGATTTTAGTTTCAATAATTTTCCTACTTACAATATATTATATGGTGCATTTGTCGAGTTGCATGAAGAATTGAAAAAGTTAGCTAGAATAAATTAGATAGAAAAAGAGTAATTCTCATGCATGAAAAGAAAATAATTGAAAAACAAAATTTTATTGATGAATTAAAATTAGAGAATGAAACTTTTGGTCTCATATATGTTAATGCTACTTGCAACTATTCTTCTAAGTTAATTGAGATTTGTACTTGTGAAAAGTACAATGTTTTGGAAAATGAAAATTTGTGCTTAAAACAAAAAATTGTAAACTTCACAAGTAGTAGTTAAAACTTTGACAATCTACTTGTTGTGTCTAGGAATGTAGGTAACCAATATGGTATAGGTTTCAAGCATGCTAAGAAAAGGAAGTCTAACATGAATCAAGTAATTTATGCTAAGAAAAGAAGTTGCATCATAAGTCACCTACTTGCTTTTATTGTGGTATACATGGACATACTTATATTTCTTGTAACATTAGATTGCATGGTGTACCTAGTCGCCAATACATGTGGATTCAAATGGGACATGTTCCCAAGGTTACTAACAAGAAGGAATGCATGGACATCATTCATATTTGGATAGTGGATGTTCTAGGCACATGACGGGTGATAGATCGAAGTTCCTAGAACTATCACTCAAGAAGAATGGTCATGCCACTTATGTCGACAACAATTGAGGCAAGATAGTTGGGATAGGAAAAATCAGGAATGCTTCACAAACAATAATTGACAATGTGATTTATGTGGAAGGATTGGAGCACAATTTTCTAAGCATAAGCTGACTTTGAGACAAAGGTAACAAGGTATCATAATTCTTAGTCGCATAGACAATAAAATTAAGTTCATAGGTCATCGAATAAACAACATTTATATGGTTGATTTAGACAATATCAATTCATTGTTTTCAATTTTTTTCTTTTCAAAAGAAAGTGATATATGGGTTTGGCATAGACGAACAACACATATCCATTTGAAGCATTTAGAAAAATTGTCCTCCAAGGACTTAGTAATTGGCTTACCAAAGCTAAATTTCAAAACTAAGGATATTTCTGAGTCTTTCTAAATATGTAAGCAAGTCAAAAATTCCTTTTCATCAAAAATAGTGGTATCCAAAACAAGGCCTTTGGAGTTGCTCCATATGGACTTCTTTGGATCATCACAGATCATGAGCTTTGGCAATAGTTACTATGTACTTTCCATTGTGGACGATTTCTCTAGATTCACTTGGACATTATTTCTCATTTTCAAAAGTGATACTTTTAAATCATTTAAGAATCTTGCCAAGTTTCTTCAAAATCAAATCAACCGTAAAATAATATGTATTCGAAGTGACCATGGTGGTGAGTTTTAGAAACACGAATTCGATAAATTTTGTGAAAAACATGGCATTCATCATCAATATTTCGCTCCTAGAACTCCTCAACAAAATGGGGTTGTTGAGAGGGAAAATCGAGTTCTTGAGGAGTTGGCTAGAACCATGTTAAATGAAAGCAAGGTGCCTAAATACTTTTGGGTAGATGCGGTGTATACCACATGCTATGTTATGAATAAAGTCCTATTAAGGCCTATACTTTTGAAAACCCCCTAAGAAGTTTTAAAGGCCGAAGACTGAATATTTTACATCTTCACGCTTTTGGATGCAAATGCTTCATTCTTAATAATTGTAAAGATCATTTAAGTAAATTCGATTCAATAGCTGACGAGGGAATATTTTTACAATACTCTAATCATAGTAAGACATATAGAGTTTATAACAAGTATACTATGATAGTTGAAGAATCAATACATGTATATTTTGACGAGTCTTCTCCAAAAGAGAAGAGAAAGGTTGTTTCTAATGATGTTTCAGGTCCTCTTGGAGATGCATACACTAAAGATGTGAAATCTGAAAAAGTATTGCAAGATGATCAAGAAGCAAGTCAAGATGATCAAGAAGCAAGTCAAGATCATCAGGATATGCCACAAGCTTAGAAAATGAAAAAGGATCACCCATCGATAAGGTTATAGGTGATATCTCAAGGGGAATGGTAACTTGAAACTCTTTACACAACATTTGTAACTTTTTCACTTTTGTTTCTCAAATTGAGCCTAGGACTAAAGATGTGACAATAGAGGATGAATATTGGGGAATTTCCATGCAGGAAGAGCTTAACCAACTTGAACGTAACAATTTTTGGGACTTGGTCCCTATACCTAGTGGTCATCCTATTATTGGCACAAATTGGTTTTTCAAAACAAATTAGATGAGTTAGGCTTAATCATTAGAAACAAGGCAAGATTAGTAGCCAATAGTTATGATCAAGAGGAAGGAATTGATTAAAACAAAACCTATGCCCCCATTGCATGGTTAGAGGCTATTTGGATGCTTTTAGCTTTTGTTTCAGTATTGAATTTCAAAATTTAACAAATGGATATGAAAAGTGCATTCTTGAATGGATACATTCAAAAGAAGTATATGTTGACCAACCCCCTAGTATTGAAAACTATAAGTATCGAAATCATGTCTTTAAGTTGAAATAACACTTTATGGTTTGAAACAAACTCGAAGGGCTTGGTATGATAGATTTAGTTATTTTCTTTTAGAAAATGCTTTGTAAGGGGCAAAGTTGACACTACTCTTTTTATACCCAAATTTGGAAAAGACATTTTGTTAGTTCAAATTTATATAGGTGATATAATTTTTGGTGAAACTAACAATGTCCTATGCTAGGAATTTTATGATCTAACGAAGGGTGAGTTTGATTGAGATGGTAATGATGGACGAATTGACATTTTTCCTTGGGTACAAATAAAACAAATGAACAATGTAATCTTTATTCATCAATCTAAATATCGTAAGGAGCTTCTGAGAGATGGACAAGGCCAAAGAGGCTTCAACTCCTATGGCATTGTCTTACTATCTAGACAAGGAAGAGAAGGGTAAGGCAATAAAGGTAACTAAATATCAAGGTATGATCGGGTCATTATTGTATTTAACTTCAAGAAGCCCCGATATAATGTTTAGGGTATGTATAAGTGCTAGATATCAAGCCTCTCTTAGAGAATCACATTTTTATGCCATCAAACGCATCATAAAATACTTAAAAGGAACCATAAATATGGGACTTTTGTATAGGGATGCCTCACTTTCATTAATAGGCTACTCTGACTCCTAGTATGCTGGAAGGAAATTGGATCGAAAGAGTACTAGTGGTATTTCCCACCTATTAGGTAGTTCACTAGTTTCATGGTATAGTAAAAAGCAAGCTTGTGTTGCTTTGTCAACCGCCAAAGCGGAGTACATAGCCGCTGGCGTATATTGTGCGCAAATGTTATGGATGAAGCAACAACTTTTAGACGATACAAGTGCCATAAACCTATCAAAGAATCCCATCTTGCATTCTAGAACAAAGCATCTAGAGATAAGACATCATTTTGTTAGAGATCATATGCATAAGGGTGATTGCATTATTGAATTCGTAGAAACCTCAAGACAACTAGAGCCATTCAAACAAGTGTATACACAAGGGTTTGTCATCAAAAAACACAATGCCAAGGCTCAAGTTCAATCAAGAAGACTTGGGTAAAGTTTTTATATTTCTAGAGTCTTAAGATGATTGATTGGGTAGAGTCTAGGCTAGGTGAACTTGAATAGAAGTCTCACAATCTTAAAAATGATTCAACATAAAATGAGACTTGCATACATTCATACATGATCATCCATTTACACATGATTAACATGATCTTAGTACATTAAACCCAATTTAGAACTTACATCTTTTAAAAATCATGAATCATGCATATGCACATCATGTAGAAGGTTCATCATGCATCAAAGAATTGATTTTTCAACACAATTAATCTATTAGAAGTTGTGTGAATCGATTAAATAAAAATGGGAATCAATTATTCAATTAAGAATGGGATTAACCGATTAAGTGGAGTTACAATAACTAAAAATTTGGATTTCTTGGTTTCGTTAGTCGATTAAGGCATGTGTTAATCGATTAAATCCAACAGAAAAAAGTTACATATGAAAACGTTTTTTCCCATTTGCTCAAAACGTCTAGTCTTGAATATTCTAGGGAATAACTTTCAAATTCTTGAGTGAAAAATTACTTTTTGTGTGAATTAGTTTTCTTTAATACAAGTAAAGAGAGATATGAAAGTTTCCTAGAAGATCCATTGTGCATAATTGTTAAATCAATTTTGAAAACCTTGCATTTTCACACATTAGTCCTTTGAGTTTTTGTGAGATTTATGGGCAGGTTTTTAGTATTGTTCTTGATTGTAAAACTAGCACATTTAGGTGCACACAACTTGTAAGTTTTGAAGACGATTTTATTGGATTCTCTAGGTGTGTTGATATCACCATTTTAGAGAATAGTGTTGGGAAATCCTAGCTACGGTTAGGTATTGGTTGTCTTCACGTAAACAAGATTCTTGGTTGGGAGTTAGGAATAGTTGGGGTTAGACCGTTAGAAGTGGTGTTGAGTATCCATTAGATGCGGGTAGAGGGTCAAACCATTCAAGAGCTCTAGCATCAAGAACAGAGTCTGGTATTTTTGAAGTGAGTTCGTATAACATTGATTTCCAATAGTTAAGAAAACTCTCCCAAGATCAAAAGGGTAGGACTGAATGTAGTTTACAAGTGGACCTGCAAACGAACTAGGATAAAAGATTATCGTCTTAATTTTCTCTATCCCTTATCTCTTTAATTTCAGTCGATTTACACTCTGCATAATTAGATTATACTTTACTTATTGAGTTTATTGTGTGTTGTGAATCTGTTAACAATTAGGCATTAGTTCATTACGTAGATTGCATATGGAAGTGGTTGAAATCATCGTAATTTTCTATGCAAGAAAATTATTTTTCGAGAGAACAAGAATCATGTTAATTGATTAAACATGGTGCTAATCTATTAGATATAGCTGGTTTTAATCGATAAATAATAGACATAATTGGAAAAGCGGGAATTGTGATTCGCTATAGCTATTCACCCCCTCTTGGTGAATATTAGCCCTTGTTATTCAACATACTCCTATATCTTCTCTATCTCCCCATTTCTTTAATAAGTTAAGATTCCAATGCCCTGAAATAGAAATCAAACACAAGACGAAATATTTCTCTCCCTTTTGACATTATCAAAAAGAAGAAAAAAACAATAATATCCATGGAAAACATATAGGAGGAAAACATACAACTTAAATGCTAAGGTCTTAAGTTAATATCCATCTGTCACAAAGGAATTTTACTCAAAATCGTGAGTATTTTGAGAGATTTAGAGTATTGAACTTGTGATAAGAAATAGATAATTATAGAAACTCGATAAGAATGGTAAATGGGTGAAAATGGGTTTTTCCCTTTTATTCACGAGCAAGTAGTCGACTAATCTCTTAGAGTAATGAATTACTCAAGCATTCTGCACAGAAATTCATGAGCACCAATTAATCGATTACTTTCTTGGAGGAACTGGCTACACAACCTTACTAGATCTTCAAGTAGTCGGTTACTGTCTGATGTGAACCCAAGTGAGCCCAAGTTGGATAATGATGAACTAAGAGGCATTGGTGGTCCCATGACAAGGGTAAGAGCCAAAAGGGTACAAAATGCACTAGGATTACTCATGAAAGGCATCAAGGAGAGTGCACTAAGATCATACCAAGGGAGTTCTCACATCATTCATTGTGTAACTCTGAATATTGGCCAAAATGAGGAAAATGTTAGACATAGTCGTGCCTTAGGACACGGTCAGGCCGTGTAAGCCTCTGTCCGAAATTCCCAAAATTTTTAATTGGGACACGACCGTGTCCCAAGGCATAGCCAGGTCGTGCCCCCCAAAAATATGTGGGAAAACTTGTGGCGTGTCAATTTTAATATTTCCTATTTATTGGTGTTAGTTTCTAACTTGTTCTTGTTCATTTGAATTTAGAATAAAGGCATCCTTGAAGAGTGAACACTTGCATTAATTACGATCAACATCATTAAAGCTGGAGAGAGACTACACTTATTGCATTAGATTGGAAACTCAAGAATGATAAATGAGAGTGTCATTTTCGTGCAAAGTCTCCTTTCACTTAATTCATCTAAATGGGGAACTCAAGCTTGATAAATGTGGGTGTAATTTTTGTGCAATGCATCCAACCAAGTCTAAATGCACAATTCAAAGTCCAAATTGCTTCCTTAAACTCGTGGGGACCATGTCATTTAATGATGGCCGAATTTCTCCAAAGAATTAAGGAATCCTAGACTAAAGTGCATCACTTCTTCATGGAAATTCAAAGCATTTTGCATTTTGTAATTTAATTACTTAGGAATTCCCATGTAGGATATTTACTTGCATTATTTCGTGTTCAACATGGCTGGAAGGGATCCAATATAACCAGCCATGTAGTACGTTTAATCTAGTCCAAAAATAAGTCTTGATTCATGGTAGAGTCACGTGGCAACCATCATGGTTTTCTTATAAGTGTACTTCTATTTTGCTGAATGAAACCAAGTTTGTTTTGAGTTAAAAATTAGGAGTATTTCCTTGTGTGAGAGCTTTGTCTTCTCCAAACTTCTTGGATGAACCAAGATTAAAAGTTCTCATCAAGAACCAAGTTCTTGTGGTGAACATCACCCAGCTTATCCACACCCAAGTGTTGTAGCGCCTACCACCCCATTTTTTACCCATCTAGTTTTATCTTAGAATATCAATCTACTGCCAAAAATTCACCATTAAAATAGCCCTGAAAAACGTGGGCAAAGTAAAGCACCAATCAAGAACTTCCAAAAGAGGTTCACATCAAGTGGCATCAGAGCAAAGGCTCTTGCTTGGTATAAAATTGTTCTTTGATGGTTGTGTTCTTCTATTTTTCTTTCGTCTTACAAATAAAAGTGTCAAAAACCAAAGTTCCAAAATCAAAAGTGTCCAAACCAAAGTTCCAAAACCAAAAGTGTCAAATTTTGAAGTTCTAATTCGTGTTACAACATTCTTGAGAAGTTAGGGTGTTTCTTTCACAAAATCTTGGTTCTACCCTTGGTTCATACAAGAGGGTCATGGAGGAGAGTGAGTATTAAGAGATACATTTACCACAAAATATTGAGTGAAACACAAGTGAGTATTGAGTGAAACATTTTCCACCAAAAATTTGAGTGAAACACAATGAGAGTTGAGTGAATATGTCTAATGAGAGTGAGAGTCCATCATTGTCCCCAAGGACAGCAACACTTCATGCCATGATGACAACACAATTCCAAACCTTAAGACGAGAGATGGAGTAAATGAGAGTGGAGTATGATAGAAGGCTTGGTTATCGTGCAAATGATTACTCAAGTGATGAGGAGGAAGGAGGAAGGAGGAGAGCGTGAGGAGGAGCATGTAGGGAGAAGAGACATGAGGAGGATAGGCTAGAAGGGGTCAAAATAAGGGTTTCTACCTTTTTTGGGAAAAATGATCCGGAGGCATACTTAGAATGGAAGCTCAAAATGGAGCAAGTCTTTGAGTGCAATTCATACCAAGAAAATAAGAAGGTTAAGGTGGCCGCACTTGAATTCATGGAATATGCCTTGATTTGGTGGGATTAACTTAACAAGGAGAGAAGGAGAGAAGGAGAGTAGGAGTCGAGCCTATTGATTCATGGGTTGAGATGAAGTTACTCATGAGAAGGAGGTTTGTCCCTAGTTCTTACCAAAGGGATATTCATAACAAACTCCAAAGACTCACTCAAGGGTCTAAGAGTGTTGATGAATACTTTAAGGAGATGGAATTAGCTTTGCTAAGGTCCAATTTCGAGGAGGATAGGGAGGCTACTATGGCTAGGTTTTTACATGGATTAAACCAAGATATCCAATATGTCATTAAATTGCAACATTATGTTGAATTGGATGACTTGGTTCAACAAGCCATGAAACTGGAGCAACAATTGAGGAGGAAGAAGTCAAAATTTTCCTCAAGTTCTAGTTCTAAATTTCAAGCTTCAAAGTGGATGGATAAGTCCAAGAAGGAGGGGAGACCATTCAAAAATGGTTCACCTAGTACCAAGGAGGCTGTGGCCACAAACCAAGGCAAGCAACAAATTGAGTCCAACCAAAGGAGCCGAGATGTGAAATGTTTCAAGTGCTTAGGCCTTGGACATATTGCTTCTCAATATCCCACTAGAAGAACCATGATTTTGAAGAATGGAGAAGGGGAGTCTCAATCTGAGGCTTCTATTGGTGAAGAGGATGATCATGAAGAGGAGGATGATGCCATTCCCGAAGGAGATTTGTTCATGGTGATGAGGCTCTTAGGAAGCCAAATCATAGAACATGATGCAAGTCAAAGGGAAAACATCTTTCACACAAAATGTTTCGTGGATGGTAAGCTATGTTCTTTAATAATTGATAGTGGAAGTTGTACAAATGTGGTTAGTGCAAGATTGGTGTCAAAACTTAATCTTGTGACTAACTCACATCCCACTCCTTACCGGTTACAATGGTTAAGTGAGGTAGGGGAAATGCTTGTTAACAAGCAAGCTAAAATTCCCTTTTCAATAGGAAAGTATGAGGATTTTGTTTTATGTGATGTTGTTGACATGAAGGCTAGCAATTTACTCTTGGGCCGTCCATGGCAATATGATAAGGGAACCACCCATGATGGGCATTCCAATAAGTTATCTTTTCAGCACCAAAATCGCAAGGTTGTGCTATCTCCATTGTCACCTAGACAAGTTGGTGAGGATCAAAAGAAACTGAGAGAAAAGAAAGGGAGAGAGAAATATTGTGTGAAAATTCGAGTGAAAAGAAAGTGAAAATGAGTGGAAAAAAGGATACACACAACGACAAAAATAGTGAGTTTGTAAAAAGAGAGGGATGTAATTAGTAAAGAAACTGACTTTTCATGATCTAGCACTAAGTAATTAGTAAAGAAATGAACATCACATTTCTTAAAAAGGCGAAGACTCTGGTCAAGTACAAAATTAAAACGAGAATGTAGGGATACTACTAGAATTTGTTGAGAATGTAGGGATAGTGCTGGAAGTCATGAAAATAAAATTAAAAACAAGAACGTGAAGATATTGCTAGAACTCACCGAGAACACATGGATACTACTAGAGCTTGTCACAAGCAAATTAAAATGAGAAATCATGGATACTTTCAGAACTTGTAGAACTCGTGACAATAAAATTGAAAACGAGCATGCATGGATATTGTCGGAACTAGCAGAACCCGTGACAAAAAAATTAATAACGAGAACGCGGGGATACTACCAAACCTCGTTGTGAGAATAAGGATACAATCGGAACTCATGACAAGAAAATTAAAATCAGAACATAGAGATAGTGTAGGAACTTGTCGAGAATGTAGAGATACTACCAGAAGTTAGAAATTCAAATGAGGCTCGTGGTCATGGAAAGTAATTATTTAAAAGCATGAATATATGAATATTGCTAGAACTCGAAATTTCTCATCAATCACTGGGTCCTAGAAAGTAATAATTTAAAAAAGTGAACACATGGATACTGTTGGTACTCAAAAATTCACATGAGGCTATGCACAGTAGGAGATGCTTGCATACACAAAATTTCTTAAGGATATTTTATCCAAAAAAGAAGACTAGAGGATTATGAAACAATTGCTTTAACTGAAGAGTGCAATGCTTTAATTTAAAATAAATTACCTCCTAAATTAAAAGACCCTGGTAGTTTTTCTATCCCATGTTTAATTGGAAATATTAGTTTTGATCACGCCTTATGTGACTTAGGGGCAAGTATGAGTCTCATGACCTTATCTGTGTGCAAAAATTTGGAAGTGGGTGAACTAAAACCCACTACTATATCACTTCAATTAGTAGATAGGTCAGTTAAATTCCCTAATGCAGCCCCTAATGCTCGCAGCTCATGTCCTGGAATAATTCGCCCAGCTATTGAGGTAGATAACTTTTCTTTTCCATCCGCTCTGATCCAAATGGTAATGCAAAACCAATTCGGAGGTGGAGCTTATGAAGATCCTAATGCCGATATTGATCATTTCTTAGAATTCTGTGAGACAGTGAGGATTCATGGGGCTTCTGAAGATGCTATTAGTCTCCGCATGTTTCCATATTCCTTTAGAGACAGAGCTAAGATGTGGCTAAGGAATCAAAATGCTGAAATTCAAGCAACATGGCGAACTTTAGAGGAGGCTTTTCTCAACAAATACTTTCCTCCTTCCAAAACTGTGCACTATAGGCACCTCATCTAGAACTTCAATCAAAAGGATGGGGAGTCAATTACTGAAGCTTGGGAAAGATTAAATAATTTGACTGAAGGTTGCCCTCATCATGGTATTCCACCTTGGATGCTGGTTCAGAACTTCTACAGTGGGCTAGACTTTCCATCACAACAACTACTAAACTCTTCAGCAGGTGGTGCCTTTCCGTGCAAAGGAATTGATGTTGCTTCAAAGATCATAGAGAATGTAGTTTCTAATCAGCAACAATGGGCGAATGAGAGGAGACACCATCCAAGAAGAGACTCTAGTGCATAATATTCAGGCAATGAGATGAAGAAGGTAATTTCCATGCTGGAGAACCTTTCTCAAAGCTTTGGAAAGCTAGAAAAGTATCATGCTAATGCTATTGGCTCTGCTACAACATGTGAGGGGTGTGGAGCAAAAGGACGTGAGTGGTTTGAATGCAAACACTTCACTAAACCTGAACATGGAGCATTGACTAATGAACAACGTGAATCATGCAACTACTATGACTACAAGGAGAGGAGCGAGCAACAATTCAACCCACCATACAGGCAGATCAATCCCATTCTTTCTTGGAGGAGCAACAACACTCTGAATCATCAATATCAGGATGGACCAGGTAACAGGAAACCTCCAACAAGGTTTCCACAGGTACAATCTTCTCCTATTGATCCTACTCTTAAAACATTAATGGAAGGTAAAATTGTTTGCTAACCAAAATAAATTTCATGAAGATCAAGTCATGATTAATAAAAGTTTTTCAAACATGCTCAATGACTTGAATTCTAAAATAGAAAACCTGACCATCTATGGTAAAATGATGGAAACACAAATTTCCCAATAAGCTAGAAATCCTAATAGACAAATATGGATGTTTCCACGACAACCAGAAAAAAAATCCAAATAATGAACATTGTAAAGCGGTCATATTAAGGAGTGGAAAGGAACTAAGTGATATTCCTCAAATTAGGAAAAATGAACAAGTAGACGAGGAACATAATTAGACACAACCCCGTGAAGGGGAGCAAAATTTTGAAGCGATGTCTAAGTATGTTGTTCCACCACTATATGTACCACCAGTTCCTTTTCCCCAAAGATTAGCAAAGGCAAAATTAGAATAGAATTTTGGGAAATTTTTGGATATTCTTAAGAAGTTATATATCAGCTTACCCTTCACTTAGGCACAACAGGAGATGGCTGCATACACAAAATTTCTTAAGGATATTTTATCCAAAAAAAGAAGAGTAGAGGATTATGAAACAATTGCTTTAACTAAAGAGTGCAATGCTTTAATATAAAATAAATTACCTCCTAAATTAAAAGATCCTGGTAGTTTTTATATCCCATGTTTAATTGGAAATATTAGTTTTGATCACGCCTTATGTGACTTAGGGGCAAGTACGAGGCTCATGCCCTTATCTGTGTGCAAAAAGTTGGAAGTGGGTGAATTAAAACCCACTACTATATCACTTCAATTAGTAGATAGGTCACTTAAATTCCTTATAGGCATCTTGGAGGATGTTCCTATCAAAGTTGAGAAAATTTTCATTCCATCAGATTTTGTAATACTAGAGATGGAAGACGATTCACAAATCCCAATCATATTAGGTATACCCTTTTTGTCTACTGCTGGTGTTATAATTGATGTAAAGAATGTAAAACTTTCCCTAAGCATAGGGGATGAAAAAGTTGAATTTGATATTACTAAATCTATTAAACAACTTTCTCTTGAGGATTCATTTTTCAGGGTTGATATGTTGAACCAAGTTGTGAAAGAGGAAGCAACTAGAGTGCAATCTAAGGATCCCTTAGAGAGATGCATAGTAGATGGTGAAACTTCAGAAAGTGGTTGAGGTTATTGAATTTCTGCATGCCCAACACTTCCTCACAACCTGCAACATGAGACCTTGAAGGTAATGCCCAAATCTGAAGATTGGGAGGAGGGGAAAACACCGGAAATTGAATTAAAAACACCCCCCTCCACGCTCAAGTATGAATTTCTTTGACCTAATTCATCTTATCCAGTTGTTGTTAATGCTAAATTAAATAAATTGGAAACTGAAAAATTAGTAAGGGTCCTAAGAATGCACAAGAAGGTAATAGGATACACATTGGATGATATAAAAGTTACAAACCCTTTTTTATGTCTGCATAGAATTTTCATGGAACCAAACCATAAAACTTCAATTGAAAACCATAGGAGACTAAATCCTAATATGAAAGAAGTGGTTAGGAAAGAAGTATTGAAACTTTTAGATGTTGGGCTAATATATCCTATATCTCATAGTGAATGGGTGAGCCCAGTTCATGTGGTTCCTAAAAATGGAGGATTGACTGTTGTGAAAAATGAGAAAAATGTATTAATACCAACTAGAACAGTAACAGGTTGGAGAATGTGCATTGATTATAGAAAATTAAACACAACCACTAGGAAAGATCACTTCCCTCTCCCATTCATTGATCAAATGTTTGAAAGGCTTGCTACACATGAATATTTCTGCTATTTAGTTGGGTACTCGGGATTTCATCAAATCCCCATTCACCCTGAAGACCAACAGAAAACTACTTTCACATGTCCTTATGGCACCTTTGCCTATAGGAGAATGCCTTTTGGGTTATGTAATGCTCCAACCACTTTTCAAAGATACATGACTACAATATTTTATGATTTTATAGAAAACATAATGGAAGTTTTTATGGATGATTTTTCAGTTTATGGACTTTCATTTGATGGATGCTTAACAAATTTGACAAAATATTGCAGAGATGTGAGGAATTGAAAAACCCCTTTCTAACCTTTTAATGAAAGATACTGCATTTGACTTTAGTCATGCTTGTCTAGAATCGTTTTGCAGGTTGAAGGAGGCATTGGTCACTGCACCAATATTGCAATCACCAGACTGGAATCTTCCCTTTGAAGTGATGTGTGATGCTAATGACTATGCTGTGGGAGCAGTGTTGGGCCAAATGAAGGAGAAGAATATGCATGCAATCTAGTATGCATGAAAAACACTTGATGGAGCTGAAGCCAACTATGCCACCACAGAGAAGGAGCCATTAGCTGTTGTGTTTGCCTTCGAAAAATTTAGGTCCTACCTAGTAGGTTCTAAAGTTATAGTCCATACTGATCACTCAGCCTTAAGATACTTGACGAGTAAGAAAGAAGCCAAGCCACGTCTCATCTGATGGATTCTCCTTATGCAAGAATTTGATCTGGAGATTGTTGATAGAAAGGGAATAGATAATCCAGTTGTAGATCACTTATCTCAGCTTGAACATCCAAGTGCAGGGGAGTTGGACATACCTATTGATGATTCCTTTCATGATGAGCAATTGCTCCTCCTCGACACTGTAGAGGCACCTAGGTATGCTAACTTTGTAAACTATTTGGTCAGCAAGATTCTTCCACCTGAAATGATACCGCAATAAAAAAAGAATTTCTTCTCAGAGCTGAAGAAGTATATATGGGATGATCCTTACCTCTATCGACTTTGTGCTGATGGTAATTACAGAAGATATGTTCTAGAAGAAGAAGTGTCAAAGATCCTGAGTTGTTGCCACTCTTAGTCTTATTGAGGCCATGCCAGTACTTCAAAAACAATAGCAAAGGTATTCCAACGTGGTTACTTTTGGCCACACATATTCAGAGATGCAAGGAATTTTGTTCTTACACGTGATTCTTGACAAAGGGTGGGGAACATAACAAAAAGGTATGAAATACCAATGAACCTCACCCTTGAGGTGGAGATATTTGATGCAAGAGTGTGCTTAACCGATGATGGGCATTTGCTTGAGGGTGTTCATTTAAATTTTCCCTAATTTTTGCCTAGAGTAGCTGATATAGATATTTGTATGGAATTCTCTTTTTTTTTTTTGTTATGATACAAAATGGCATTTTCAAATTTTAGATTTAGAATTGCTATCCTTTTCTTAGGTTGCTTGGAAGGTTTTCAAACTAACGCTCTTTTCTTTTTATTATTTTTGTTATCTACAAACAACCCCATGTAAAATTTCTCAAGTTTGAGGCTATGTGTAACTTTCAACTTGAAATATGTGATCAGGCTATTAATGCCCAATTTGAGGTGGATTTCACTATTCCACCCTACTCTATTGCCTCTCTTTCAATGCTCTTTCATGCACAATTCATCAAAAACAAATACTAAAAGTAATGATCGTGTAAATCTAGACAATGCTTTTAGTTTTGCGTGGTGATAAGGTGATGATGATGATGATGACAAATTGGAATTTAATCTAATGCATTAAAGATGAGATGTTTTTATCGCAATTTATTGAGAATTAATGGAGTCAAGGTTTGTTCACCTTGGTGATAAGTGCCAAAATATACCTATTTTTCCATCACTTTTCCTTGGCACTTATCTTGGTTATCTTGATTATTCATGACCAAAATACAACTTATAACTTCATTTTTTAAATAAAATATATAGTAGCTAAGACCACCATGTGTCTATAGCCATTTCAATTTAAGGAAATAAAATACCTATTACCATAAGAAAACAAGGATAAAGCCAAGTCTCAAGCAAACAAGCAACAAAAACCAACATGGTACAAAACTGCACCAATTCCCTAATAGGGCACACTATGCGCTAGGCAAATGTGAATGATTAGAGATGGCTTCAGCTTGAAGAAAGAACGAACCCACTTGCGAAGAACGTAGCTAGGCGGTCCAAAGCAGGTGCCAAGCGTGACTTACTGACCAAGAAAGGCCAACCAGGCGCGATGACACACATGATGCAAGGCAGCTAGGCGGAACTAGGAGTTGACACCCATGATGTGAATGATTCAGGATCGCATTTAACTTGCATTTTAGGATATAATTAGGACTTTCGGAATGTTTTTAGCTTTTACTTCTCTTTGTTCCGGTTGAGAGGGATTTTTAGCTATGTTGTTTTCATCCTCATCCTCATCCTGATTGTATCCTCATGCTATCCTCATCCTCGTCTTCGTCCACATCCTCATCCTATCCTCATCCTCGTCCTTATCCACATCCACATCCTCATCCTCATCCTCATCCTCATCCTCATCCTCATCCTCATCCTCATCCTCATCCTCATCCTCATCCACATCCTATCCTCATCCTCATCCTCGTCTCATCCACATCCTATCCTCATCCTCTTCCTCGTCCTCATCCACATCCTATCCTCATCCTCATTCTCGTCCTCATCCTCATCCTCATCCTCTTCCTCTTCCTCATCCTCATCCTAATCTTCATCCTATCCTGAAACTCATCCTCATCCTCATCCTCTTCCTCATTGTCATCCTATCCTCATCCTCATTCTCGTCCTCTTCTTATCCTATTCCTCATCCTCATCCTCATCCTCTTCCTCATCCTATCCTAATCCCCATTCTCATCCTCTTCCTCATCATATCCTCATCCTATCCTCATCCTCCTCCTCATCCTCATCCTCATCCTCATCCTCATCCTCATCTGATCCCAATCCTCGTCCTCATCCTCATCCTCATCCTCCTCCACATCATCATCCTCATCTTCAACCTTATCCACATCCTATCCTCATCCTAATTCTCGTCCTCAACTTATCCTCATCCTCATCCTCATCGTGATTCTGATCCTGATCCTGATCCTGATCCTGATCCTCATCCTCAACCTCAACCTCATCCTCATCCTATCCTCATCCTCATCTTCATCCTCATCCTCTTGCTCTTCCTCATCCTCATCCTCATCCTCTTCCTCATCCTCATCCTCTTCCTCATTTTTTCCTCATCCTCATCCTCATTTTTTCCTCATCCTCTTCATCATTATGATCCTATCCTCATCGTCATCCTATGTTCATCCTCGTCCTCATCCACAATCTATCCTCATCCTCATTCTCGTCCTCATCCTATCCTCATCCTTATCATCATCCTCATCCTCACCCTCATCCTCATCCTCCTCCTCATCCTCATCCTCATCCTCATCCTCATCCTCATCCTCA
>NC_032027.1:15754012-15755480 GCF_001865875.1 Lupinus angustifolius | reverse complement strand
CATCCTCATCCTCATCCTCATCCTCATCCTATCCTCATCCTCATCTTCCTCCATATCCTCATCCTCATCCTCAACCTCATCCACATCCTATCCTCATCCACATTCTCGTCCTCAACCTATCCTCATCCTCATCTCCCATCCTCATCCTCCTCCTCCTCCTCATCCTCATCCTCGTCCGCATCCTCATCCTCTTCCTCTTCCTCGTCCTAATCCTAATCCTTATCCTATCCTCCTCCTCATCCTCATCCTCGTCCGCATCCTCATCCTCTTCCTCTTCCTCGTCCTAATCCTAATCCTTATCCTATCCTCCTCCTCATCCTCATCCTCGTCCGCATCCTCATCCTCTTCCTCTTCCTCGTCCTAATCCTAATCCTTATCCTATCCTCCTCCTCATCCTCATCCTCGTCCGCATCCTCATCCTCTTCCTCTTCCTCGTCCTAATCCTAATCCTTATCCTATCCTCCTCCTCATCCTCATCCTCGTCCGCATCCTCATCCTCTTCCTCTTCCTCGTCCTAATCCTAATCCTTATCCTATCCTCCTCCTCATCCTCATCCTCGTCCGCATCCTCATCCTCTTCCTCTTCCTCGTCCTAATCCTAATCCTTATCCTATCCTCCTCCTCATCCTCATCCTCGTCCGCATCCTCATCCTCTTCCTCTTCCTCGTCCTAATCCTAATCCTTATCCTATCCTCCTCCTCATCCTCATCCTCGTCCGCATCCTCATCCTCTTCCTCTTCCTCATCCTCATCCTCTCATCCTCATCCTCATCTTCATTCTCGTCCTCATCCTCATCCTCATCCTCATCCTAATCTTCTTCCTATCCTCATTCTCATCCTCATCCTCGTCCGCATCCTCATCCTCTTCCTCATTCTCATTCTATCTTCATCCTCATCCTATCCTCTTCCTAAACCTCATCTACATCCTATCCTCATCCTCATTCTCGTCCTGATCTTATCCTCATCCTCTTCCTCATCCTTATCCCATCTCACCCTCATCCTCATCCTCATCCCCATCCTCATCTGCATCCCAATCCTCATCATCATCCTCATCCAATCCTCATTCTCATTCGTATCCTCGTCCTCATCCTCTTCCTCATTCTCATCCTATCGTCATCCTCATCCTATCCTTTTCCTAAACCTCATCCAGATCCTATCCTCATCCTCATTCTCGTCCTAATCCTCATCCTAATCCTCATCCTAATCCTCATCCTCATCCTAATCCTCATCCTAATCCTCATCCTCATCCTAATCCTCATCCTAATCCTCATCCTCATCCTAATCCTCATCCTAATCCTCATCCTCATCCTAATCCTCATCCTAATCCTCATCCTCAACCTCATCCTCAACCTCATCCTCATCCTCATCCTCATCCTCATCCTCATCCTCAGCCTCATCCTCAGCCTCATCCTCAACCTCATCCTCTTCCTCATCCCGACCCTCATCCTCATACTCATCCTCATCCTCATC
>NC_032027.1:15751546-15753912 GCF_001865875.1 Lupinus angustifolius | reverse complement strand
CTCATCCTCATCCTATTCTCATCCTCATCCTAATACCATCCTCATCTTCATCCTCATCCTATCCTCATCCTCATCATGATCCTCATCCTCATCCTATCCTCATCATCATCCTCATCCTCATCCACATCCTCACTCTCATCCTCATCCTCATCCTCATCCTCATGCCCGTCCTCATTCTATCCTCATCCTATCTTCATCCTCATCCTCATCCTCATCGGCATCCAATCCCCATTCTCGTCCTCATCCTATCCTCATCCTCATCCTCATACTCATCCTCATCCTATCCTCATCATCGTCTTCATCCTATCCTCGTCCTCGTTCTTGTCCTCATCTTATCCTGATCCTCTTCCTCATCGTATCCTCATCCTCATCCTATCCTCATCCTCATCCTCATACTCATCCTCATCCTCATCCTCATCCTCGTCCCCATCCTCATCCTTATTGTCATCCTATCCTCATCCTCATCCTATCCTCATCCTCAACCTCCTGCTCATCCTATCCTCATCCTCATCCTGTTCCTCTTCCTCATCCTCTTCCTCTTCCTCATCCTCATCCTATCCTCATCCTCATCCTCATCCTCATTCTATCCTCATCCTATCATCAACCTCATTCTCATCCTTATCCTCATCCTCATCCTATTCTCATCCTCATTCAATTCTCATCCTCATCCTAATACCATCCTCATCTTCATCCTCATCCTATCCTCATCCTCATCATCATCCTCAAACTAATCCTCATCCTCATCCTCTTCCTCATCCCATCTTCATCCTCACCCTCATCCTATCCTCATCCTCATCCTATCCTTACTCGTCCTCATTCTATCCCCATCCTATCTTCATCCTCATCCTCATCCTCATCCTCTTCCTCATCCTCATCCTATCCTCATCATCGTCTTCACCCTATCGTCGTCCTCATTCTTGTCCTCATCCTATCCTTATCCTCTTCCTCATCCTATCCTCATCCTCATCCTAACCTGATCATCATACTCATCCTATCCTCACCTCATCCTCATCCTCATCATATCCTCATCCTCATCCTCATCCTATCCTCATCCTCATCCTATTCTCATCCAATTCTCATCCTCATCCTAATACGATCCTTATCTTCATCCTCATCCTATCCTCATGCTCATCATCATCCTCATCCTCATCCTATCCTCATCATCATCCTCATCCTCATCCTCATCCTCATCCTCATACTCATGCATATCCTCATTCTATCCTCATCCTATCTTCATCCTCATCGTCATCCTCTTCCTCATCCTCATCCTATCCTCATCCTCATTCTCGTCCTCATCCTATCCTCATCCTCATCCTAATCCTCATCCTCATCCTATCCTCATCATCGTCTTCCTCCTATCCTCGTCCTCATTCTTGTCCTCATGTTATCCTCATCCTCTTCTTCATCGTATCCTCATCCTCAGCCTATCCTCATCCTCATACTCATCCTCATCCTCATCCTCAACCTCATCGTCATCCTCATCCTCATCCTCATCCTCATCCTATCCTCATCCTAATCCTTCCTTATCCTCTATTGTCATCCTATCCTCATCCTCATCCTATCCTCATCCTCAACCTCCTGTCATCCTATCCTCATCGTCATCCTCATCCTCATCCTCTTCCTCATCCTCATCCTATCCTCATCGTTGATCCTATGCTCATCCTGATCCTCATCCTCATCCTCATCCTCATCCTCATCCTATCCTCATCCTCATTCTCATCCTTATCCTCATCCTCAGCCTCATCCTCATCCTCATCCTCAACCTCATCCTATCCTCTTCCTCATCCTCATCGTCATCTTCATCCTCATCTTCATGCTCCTCCGATCCTCATACTCATCCTAATACCATCCTTATCTTCATCCTCATCCTATCCTCATCCTCATCATCATCCTCATCCTCATCCTATCCTCATCATCATCCTCATCCTCATCCTCATCAACATCCTCACTCTCATCCTCATCCTCATCCTCATCCTCATGCTCATCCTCATTCTAATCCTCATCATCCTCATCCTCATCCTCATCCTCTTCCTCATCCTCATCCTATCCTCAACCTCATTCTCGTCCTCATCCTTTCCTCATCCTCATCCTCATACTCATCCTCATCCTATCCTCATCATCGTCTTCATCCTATCCTCGTCCTTATTGTTGTCCTCATCCTATCGTCATCCTCTTCCTCATCCTATCCTCATCCTCATCGTATCCTGATCATCATACTCATCCTATCCTCACCTCATCCTCATCCTCATCGTATCCTCATCCTCATCCTCATCCTATCCTCATCCACATCGTATCCTCATCCCATCCTCATCCTCATCCTCGTCCTCATCCACATCCTATCCTCATCCTCATTCTCGTCCTCATTC
>NC_032027.1:15749892-15751446 GCF_001865875.1 Lupinus angustifolius | reverse complement strand
TCCTCATGCTCATTCTCATCCTCATCCTCATCCTCATCCTATCCTCACCTCATCCGCATCCTCATCGTATCCTCATCCTCATCGTATCCTCACCTAATCCTCATCCTCATCCTAATGCTCATCCTCATCCTCATCGTATCCTCATCCTCGTCGTATCCTCACCTAATCCTCATCCTCATTCTCGTCCTCATCCTATCCTCATCCTCTTCCTCCTCCTCATCCTCATCCTCGTCGTATCCTCACCTAATCCTCATCCTCATTCTCGTCCTCATCCTATCCTCATCCTCTTCCTCCTCCTCATCCTCATCCTCGTCGTATCCTCACCTAATCCTCATCCTCATTCTCGTCCTCATCCTATCCTCATCCTCTTCCTCCTCCTCATCCTCATCCTCGTCGTATCCTCACCTAATCCTCATCCTCATTCTCGTCCTCATCCTATCCTCATCCTCTTCCTCATCCTCATCCTATCCTTATCCTCATCTTCAACCTCCTCCTATCCTCATCCTCATCCTAATCTCATCGTCATCTTCATCATCATCCTCAATCTCATCCTCATCCACATCCTCATCTCATCTTCATCCTAATCCTCATCCTCATCATATTCTCTTCCTATCCTCATCCTCTTCCTCCTCCTCATCCTCATCCTCTTCCTCATCCTCATCCTAATCCTCTTCCTCATCCTCATCGTAATCCTCACCTATCCTCATTCTCATTGTCATCCTCGTCCTCATCCTCATCCTCTTCCTCATTCTCATCCTATCCTCATCCTCATCCAATCCTCTTCCTAAACCTCTTCCACATCCTATCCTCATGCTCATTCTCGTCCTCATCTTATCCTCATCCTCATCCTCATCATCATACTCTTCCTCATCCTATCCAAATCCTCATTCTCGTACTCTTCCTCATAATATCCTCATCCTCATCCTATCCTCATCCTCATCCTAATGCTATCCTTATCCTTATTCTCATCCTATCCTCATCCTCATCCTCATCTTCATCCTCATCCTCATCCTCATCTTCATCCTCATCCTCATCCTCATCTTCATCCTCATCCTCATCCTCATCTTCATCCTCATCCTCATCCTCATCTTCATCCTCATCCTCATCCTCATCTTCATCCTCATCCTCATCCTCATCTTCATCCTCATCCTCATCCTCATCTTCATCCTCATCCTCATCCTCATCTTCATCCTCATCCTCATCCTCATCTTCATCCTCATCCTCATCCTCATCTTCATCCTCATCCTCATCCTCATCCTATCCTTATCCTCATCTTCAACCTCCTCCTATCCTCATCCTCATCCTAATCTCATCCTCATCATATTCTCATCCTATCCTCACCCTCTTCCTCCTCCTCATCCTCTTCCTCATCCTCATCCTAATCCTCTTCCTCATCCTCATCCTCTTGCTCTTCCTCATCCTCATCGTAATCCTCATCCTATCCTCATTCTCATTGTGATCCTCGTCCTCATCCTCATCCTCTTCCTCATTCTCATCCTATCCTCAACCTCATCCTATCCTCTTCCTAAACTTCTTCCACATCCTATCCTCATG
>NC_032027.1:15749189-15749792 GCF_001865875.1 Lupinus angustifolius | reverse complement strand
CCTCCTCCTCATCCTCTTCCTCATCCTCATCCTAATCCTCTTCCTCATCTTCATCCTCTTGCTCTTCCTCATCCTCATCCTATCCTCATTCTCATTGTCATCCTCGTCCTCATCCTCATCCTCTTCCTCATTCTCATCCTATCCTCATCCTCATCCTATCCTCTTCCTAAACTTCTTCCACATCCTATCCTCATGCTCATGCTCATCCTCATCTTATCCTCATCCTCATCCTCATCATCATACTCTTCCTCATCCTATCCAAATCCTCATTCTCATACTATTCCTCATAATATCCTCATCCTCATCCTATCCTCATCCTCATGCTCGTCCTCATCCTCATCCTCATCCTCATCCTCATCCTCATGCTCATCCTCATCCTCATCCTCTTGCTCTTCCTCATCCTCATCCCCATCCTATCCTCATTCTCATTCTCATCGTCATGCTGTCCTCATTCTCATCCTCATCCTCATCCTCATCTAATCCTCATTCTCATCCAATCCTCATTCTCATCCAATCCTCATCCTCATCCTATCCTCATCCTCATCCTATCCTCATCCTCATCCTCATCCTTAACCTCATCCTCATCCTCATCCTATCCTCATC
>NC_032027.1:15748124-15749089 GCF_001865875.1 Lupinus angustifolius | reverse complement strand
ATCCTATCCTCATCCTCATCCTCATCCTATTCTCATCCTCATCCTCATGCTCATGCTCATCCTCATCCATCCTCATCCTCATTCTCATCCTCAACCTCATCCTCTTGCTCTTCCTCATCCTCATCCTCATCCTATCCTCATTCTCAATCTTATCGTCATGCTGTCCTCATTCTCATCCTCATCCTCATCCTCATCTAATCCTTATTCTCATCCAATCCTCATCCTCATCGAATTCTCATTCTCAACCAATCCTCATCCTCATCCTATCCTCATCCTCATCCTTCTCCTCATCCTCATCCTCATCCTATCCTCATCCTCATCCTCATCATCACCCTCATCCTCATCCTCATCCTCATCCTCATCCTCACCCTCATCCTATCCTCATCCTCATCCTCATCCTATCCTCATCCTATTGTCATCCTCATCCTCATATCCTATCCTTATCCTCATCTTCATCCTCCTCCTATCCTCATCCTCATCCTAATCTCAACCTCATCTTCATCATCATCCTCATCCTATCCTCATCCTCAATTCTAATCCTATCCTCATCCTCATCCTCTTCCTCCTCCTCATCCTCATCCTCTTCCTCATTCTCATCCTCATCCTCTTGCTCTTTCTCATCCTCATCGTAATCCTCATCCTATCCTCATTCTCATCGTCATCCTGGTCCTCATCCTCATCCTCTTCCTCATTCACATCCTATCCTCATCCTCATCCTAAACCTCATCCACATCCTATCCTCATGCTCATTCTCGTCCTCATCTTATCCTCAACCTCATCATCATCCTCTTCCTCATCCTATCCAAATCCTCATTCTCATCCTCTTCCTTATAATATCCTCATCCTCATTCTCGTCCTCATCCTCATCCTCATCGTAATGCTATCCTTATCCTTATTCTCATCCTATTCTCAACCTCATCCTCATCCTATCCTCATCCTCATCCTATCCTCATCCTCATGCTCGT
>NC_032027.1:15747121-15748024 GCF_001865875.1 Lupinus angustifolius | reverse complement strand
CCTCATCCTCATCCTCATCCTCATCCTCATCCTCATCCTCATTCTCATCCTATTCTCATCCTCATCCTATCCTCTTCCTCAAACTCATCCACATCCTACCCACATCCTATCCTCATCCTCATCCAATCCTCATCCACATCCTCATCCTCATCCTCATCCAATCCTCATCCTCATCCTCATCCTCATCCTCATCCTATCCTCATTCTCATCCTCATCCTCGTCCTCATCCTCGTCCTCATTCTCTTCCTATCCTCATCCTCTTCCTAAACCTCATCCACATCCTATCCTTGTCCTCATCCTCTTCCTCATCCTATCCTAATCCTCATTCTCATCCTCTTCCTCATCATATCCTCATCATCATTCTCGTCCTCATCCTATCTTCATCCTCATCCTAATGCTATCTTTATCCTAGTCGTCATCCTATCCTCATCCTCATCCTCATCCCTCTCCTCATCCACATATTATCCTCATTCGCATCCGCATCCTCATCATCTTCCTCATCCTCATCGTCATCCCCATCCTCATCCTCATCCCCATCCTCATCCTCATCCTCCTCCTCATCGTCATCCTCATCCTATCCTCATTCTCATACTTGTCCTCATCCAATCCTCATCCTCATCCTATCCTCATTCTCATCCTCATCCTCGTCCTCATCCTCGTCCTCGTTCTCATCCTATCCTCATCCTCTTCCTAACCCTCATCCACATCCTATCCTTGTCCTCATCCTCTTCCTCATCCTATCCTAATCCTCATTCTCATCCTCTTCCTCATCACATCCTCATCCTAATCTCATCCTCATCTTCATCCTCATCCTCATCCTCATCATCATCCTAAAGCTCATCCTCATCCTCATCCTCATCCTCATCCTCATCCTATCCTCATCCTCATCCTCATCCTCATCCT
>NC_032027.1:15746105-15747021 GCF_001865875.1 Lupinus angustifolius | reverse complement strand
CTATCCTCATCCTATCCTTATTCTCATTCTCGTCCTCATCCAATCCTCATCCTATCCTCATCTTCGTTCTCGTCCTCATCCTATCCTCATCCTCTTCTTCATCCTCATCCTCATCCTATACTAAACCTATCCTCATCCTAATGCTATCCTCATCCACATCCTCATCCTCATCATCATCCTCATCCTCATCCTCATCCTCATCCTCATCCTCATCCTGATCCTAATCTCATCCTCATCCTCATCATCATCATCATCCTCATCCTCATCCTCATCCTCATCCTCATCCTTATCCTAATCTCATCCTCATCCTCATCATCATCATCATCCTCATCCTCATCCACATCCTCATCTCATCCTCATCCTTATCCTCATCCTCATCATATTCTCATCCTATCCTCATCCTCTTCCTCCTCCTCATCCTCATCCTCTTCCTCATCCTCATCCTAATCCTCTTCCTCATCCTCATCCTCTTGCTCTTCCTCATCCTCATCGCAATCCTCATCCTATCCTCATTCTCATCGTCATCCTCGTCCTCATCCTCATCCTCTTCCTCATTCTCATCCTATCCTCATCATGATCCTATCCTCTTCCTAAACCTCATCCACATCCTATCCTCATGCTCATTCTCGTCCTCATCTTATCCTCATCCTATTCTCAACCTCATCCTCATCCTATCCTCATCCTCATCCTCGTCCTCATCCTCATCCTCATCCTCATTCTCATCCTCATTCTTATTCTCATCGTCATGTTGTCCTCATTCTCATCCTCATCTAATCCTCATTCTCATCCAATCCTCATTCTCATCCAATCCTCATTCTCAACCAATCCTCATCCTCATCCTATCCTCATCTTCATCCTCATCCTTATCCTCATCCTCATCCTATCCTCATCCTATCCTCATCCTCATCCTATCCTC
>NC_032027.1:15745484-15746005 GCF_001865875.1 Lupinus angustifolius | reverse complement strand
ATCCTTATCCTCATCCTCATCCTATTCTAATCCTATCCTCATCCTCATCCTCTTCCTCCTCCTCATCCTCATCCTCTTCCTCATCCTCATCCTCATCCTCATCCTCGTGCTCTTCCTCATCCTCATCGTAATCCTCATCCTATCCTCATTCTCATCGTCATCCTGGTCCTCATCCTTATCCTCTTCCTCATTCACATCCTATCCTCATCCTCATCCTATCCTCTTCCTAAACCTCATCCACATCCTATCCTCATGCTCATTCTCGTCCTCATCTTATCCTCATCCTCATCATCATCCTCTTCCTCATCCTATCCAAATCCTGATTCTCATCCTCTTCCTCATAATATCCTCATCCTCATTCTCGTCCTCATCCTCATCCTATCCTCATCCTCATCCTAATGTTATCCTTAGTCTTATTCTCATCCTATTCTCAACCTCATCCTCATCCTATCCTCATCCTCATCCTCATCCTATCCTCTTGCTCTTCCTCATCCTCATCCTCCTCCTCATCCTCATCTTAT
>NC_032027.1:15744948-15745384 GCF_001865875.1 Lupinus angustifolius | reverse complement strand
CTCTTCCTCATCCTCATCCTCATCCTCATCCCCATCCTCATCCTCATCCTCATCCTCTTGCTCTTCCTCATCCTCATCCTCATCCTCATCCTATCCTCATTCTCATCGTCATCCTCGTCCTCATCCTCGTCCTCATTCTCTTCCTATCCTCATCCTCTTCCTAAACCTCATCCACATCCTATCCTTGTCCTCATCCTCTTCCTCATCCTCTCCTAATCCTCATTCTCATCCTCTTCCTTATCATATCCTCATCCTCATTCTTGTCCTCATCCTATCTTCATCCTCATCGTAATGCTATCCTTATCCTAATCGTCATCCTATCCTCATCCTCATCCTCATCCCTATCCTCATCCTCATATTATCCTCATTCTCATCCGCATCCTCATCATCTTCCTCATCCTCATCCTCATCCCCATCCTCATCCTACCCTCCTCTT
>NC_032027.1:15744209-15744848 GCF_001865875.1 Lupinus angustifolius | reverse complement strand
TCATCCACATCCTATCCTCATCCTCATCCTCATCCTCATCCTCTTGCTCTTCCTCATCCTCATCCTCATCCTCATCCTATCCTCATTTTCATCCTCATCCTCGTCCTCACCCTCGTCCTCATTCTCATCCTATCCTCATCCTCTTCCTAAACCTCATCCACATCCTATCCTTGTCCTCATCCTCTTCCTCATCCTCTCCTAATCCTCATTCTCATCCTCTTCCTTATCATATCCTCATCCTCATTCTTGTCCTCATCCTATCTTCATCCTCATCGTAATGCTATCCTTATCCTAATCGTCATCCTATCCTCATCCTCATCCTCATCCTCATCCTCATCCTCATCCTCATCCTCATCCTCATCCAGTTCCTCCTCCTCTTCCTCATCCTCTTCCACATCCACATTCTCTTCCTCATCCTCATCCTCATCCTCTTGATCTTCCTCATTTTCATCCTAATCCTCATCATATCCTCATTCTCATCCTCATCCTCGTCCTCATCCTCATCCTCTTCCTCACTCTCATTCTCATCCTATCCTCATCCTCATCCTTATCGTCATCCTCATCCTCATATTATCCTCATTCTCATCCGCATCCTCATCATCTGCCTCACCCTCATCCTCATCCCCATCCTCATCCTCA
>NC_032027.1:15743425-15744109 GCF_001865875.1 Lupinus angustifolius | reverse complement strand
ATCCTCATCCTCATCCTCATCCTCATCCTCATCCTCATCCTCATCCTCATCCTCATCCTCTTCCTTATCCTCATCGTCATCCTCATCCTCTTCCTCATTCTCTTCCTCATCGTCATCCTCATCCTCTTCAAACTCCTCATCCTACCCTCATCCTCATCCTATGTTCATCCTCGTCCTCATCCACATCCTATCCTCATCCTCATTCTCGTCCTCATCCTATCCTCATCCTCATCCTCTTCCTTATCCTCATCCTCATCCCCATCCATATCCTCTTCCTCATCATATGCTCATCCTCATTCTCGTCCTCATCCTATCCTCATCCTCATCCTAATGCTATCCTTCTCCTCATCCTCATCCTCATCCTATCCTCAACCTCAACCTCATCCTATCCTCATCCTCATCCTCATGCTCATCCTCATCCTCATCCCCATCCTCATCCTCATCCTGATCCTGAACCTCATCTTATCCTCATCCTCATCCTCTTCCTCATTCCATCCTCGTCATGATCCTCATCCTCTTCCTTATCCTCATCCTCATCCTACCCTAATCCTCATCCTCATCCTATCCTCATCCTCCTCCTATCCACTTCATCAACCTCATCCTCATCCTATCCTCATTCTATCCTCATCCACATCCTCATCCTCATCCTCATCTTATCCTCAACCTCATCCTCATCCCTCGTCC
>NC_032027.1:15742059-15743325 GCF_001865875.1 Lupinus angustifolius | reverse complement strand
ATCCTCATCCTCATCCTATCCTCATCCTCATCCTCATCCTCATCCTCATCCTCATCGTATCTCATCCTCACCCTCATCTCATCCTCATCCTCATACTGTCTTCATCATCATCCTCCTCCTATACTCATCCTCATCCTAATCCCATCCTCATCCTCATCCTCATCCTATCCTCATCCTCATCCTATCCTCATTCCTCATCCTATCTTCATCCTCATCCTCATCATATCCTCATCCTCATCCTCCTCCTCATCGTCATCCTCATCCTATCCTCATCCTCATGCTCGTCCTCATCCAATCCTCATCCTCATCCTATCCTCATCCTCATCCTCTTCCTCATCCTAATCCTGATCTTATCATCATCCTCATCCTAATCCTCAACCTCATCCTAATCCCATCCTCATCCTCATCCTCATCCTCATCTTATCCTCATCCTGATCCTCATCCCCTTCCTCATCCTCATCCTCATCCTCATCCTCATCCTCATCCTATCCTCATCCTCATTCTCTTCCTTATGCTATCCTCATCCTCATCCTCATCCTCATCTTTATCCTCATCCTATCCTCAACATCATCTTCATCCTATCCTCGCCCTCATCCACATCATATGCTCGTCCACATTCTCGTCCTCATCCTATTCTCATCCTCTTCCTCATTCTCATCCTCATCCTCATCCTCATCCTACCCTCATCCTCATCCTCCTCCTATCCTCATCCTCATCCTAATCCCATCCTCATCCTCATCCTCATCATATCCTCATCATTATCCTCATCCTCATCGTCATCCTCATCCTATCCTCATCCTCATCCTCATCCTTATCCTATCCTCATCCTCATCCTATCGTCTACCTCATCATCATCCTCATCTTATCCTCGTCCTCATCCTATCCTCATCCTCATCCTCATCCTATCGTCTACCTCATCGTCATGCTCATCTTATCCTCATCCTCATCCTATCCTCATCCTCACCCCCATCGTCATCCTATCCTCATCATCATCCTCATCCTATCTTCATCCTCATCCTCATTCTCATCCTATCCTCATCATCGTTTTCATCCTATCCTCGTCCTCTTTCTTGTCCTCATCCTATCCTCATCCTCTTCCTCATCCTATCCTCATCCTCATCATATCCTCATCCTCATTCTCATCCTATCCTCATCCTCATCTTCATTCAATCCTCCTCCTCGTCCTCTTCCTTATCCTCATCCTCATTCTCAACCTCAACCTCGTCCTCATCCTCATCTGCATCCTCATCCTATCCTCATCCTCAT
>NC_032027.1:15741701-15741959 GCF_001865875.1 Lupinus angustifolius | reverse complement strand
CATCCTCATCCTCATCCTCATCCTCATCCTCATCCTCATCCTATCCTCATCCTCATCCTCATACTCATCCTATCCTCATGCTCATCCTCTTCCTCATCCTATCCTCGTCATCATCCTCATCCTCTTCCTCATCCTTTTTGTCATCCTATCCTCATCCTCTTCCTATCCTCATCCTCAACCTAATGCTCATGCTATCCTCATCCTCATCCTCATCCTCATCTTCATCCTCATCCTCATCCTATCCTCATCCTCATCCTC
>NC_032027.1:15741400-15741601 GCF_001865875.1 Lupinus angustifolius | reverse complement strand
TCCTCATCCTCATCCTCATCCTCATCCTCATCCTCATCCTCATCCTCATCCTCATCCTCATGCTCATCCTCATCCACATCCTCATCCACATCCAATCCTCACCCTCATCCTCATCATTTCCCTAACCTATCCTAATCCTATCCTCATCCCATCCTCATCCTCATCCTCATCCTAATCCTCATCTTATCCTCATCCCCATCC
>NC_032027.1:15740519-15741300 GCF_001865875.1 Lupinus angustifolius | reverse complement strand
ATCCTCATCCTCATCCTCATCCTCATCCTATCCTCATCCTCATCCTATCCTCATCCTCATCATATCCTCAACCTCATCCCCATCCTCATCCTCATACTCATCCTATCCTCACCCTCATCCTATCCACATCCTCATCCTATCCTCGTCATCATACTCATCCTCTTCCTCATCCTTATTTTCATCCTATCCTCATCCTCATCCTATCCTCTTCCTCAACCTCATCCTATCCTTATCCTTATCCTCTTCCTCTTCCTCATCCTCATCCTCATCCTCATCCTCATCCTATCCTCATCCTTATCCTCTTCCTCATCCTCCTCCTCATCCTCATGCTATCCTCATCCTATTCTCATCCTCATCCCATTCCTCATCCCTATCCTCATCCCCATCCTCATCCTCATCCTCATCATATCCTCCCCCTCATCCTCATCATCATCCTGATCCTATCCTAATCCTATCCTCATCCCATCCTCATCCTCATCATCATCCTGATCCTATCCTAATCCTATCCCCATCCTCATCCTCATCCTCATCCTCTTCCTCATTCTATCCTCGTCATCATCCTCATCCTCTTCCACATCCTCATCCTCATCCTATACTTATCCTTATCCTCTTCCTCTTCCGCATCCTCATCCTCGTCCTCATCCTCATCCTCTTCCTCATCCTCATCCTCATTCTCGTCCTCATCTTATCCTCATCCTATCCTCATCCTCATCCTAAACTCATCCTTATCATCATCCTCTTCCTCATCCTCATCCTATCCTCATCCTTATCCTCATCCTCA
>NC_032027.1:15740150-15740419 GCF_001865875.1 Lupinus angustifolius | reverse complement strand
CCTATCCTCATGCTCCTCCTCCTCCTCATCCTCATCCTATCCTCATCCTATCCCTATCCTCTTCCTCATCCTATCCTCATCCTTATCCCCATCCTTATCCTCCTCCTCATCCTCATCCTATCCTCATCCTCATACCCATCCTCGTCCTCATCCTATCCTCACCCTCATCCTCATCATCATCCTGATCCTATCCTAATCCTATCCTCATCCCATCCTCATCCTCATCCTCATCCTAATCCTCATCCTATCCTCATCCTCATCCTCATCCT
>NC_032027.1:15738974-15740050 GCF_001865875.1 Lupinus angustifolius | reverse complement strand
CATCCCCATCCTCATCCTCATCCTTATCCCCATCCTCATCCTTATCCTATCCTCACCCTATCCCCATCCTCATCCTCATCCTCATCCTCATTCTCATCTTCATCTTATCCTCATCCTATCCTCATCCTCATCCTCTTCTGCATCCTCATCCTCATCCTCTTCTGCATCCACATCCTATCCTCTTCCTCAACCTCATCCTCATCCTATCCTTATCCTAATCCTCTTCCTCTTCCGCATCCTCATCCTCATCCTCATCCTCATCCTCATCCTCATCCTATCCTCTTCCTCATCCTATCCTCGTCATCATCCTCATCCTCTTCCTCATCCTTATTTTCATCCTATCCTCATCCTCATCCTATCCTCTTCCTCAACCTCATCCTATCCTTATCCTTATCCTTCGTCCTCATCCTATCCTCATCCTCTTCCTCATCCCCATCCTCATCCTCATCCTCATCCTCATCCTCATCCTCATCCTATCCTCATCCTTATCCTCTTCCTCATCCTCCTCCTCATCCTCATGCTACCCTCATCCTATTCTCATCCTCATCCCATTCCTCATCCCCATCCTCATCCCCATCCTCATCCTCATCCTCATCCTATCCTCCCCCTCATCCTCATCATCATCCTGATCCTATCCTAATCCTATCCTCATCCCATCCTCATCCTCATCATCATCCTCATCCTATCCTAATCCTACCCCCATCCTCATCCTCATCGTCATCCTCATCCTTATCCTCATCCTCATCCATATCTTATCCTAATCCTCATCCATATCCTCATCCTCATCCTCTTCCTCATTCTATCCTCGTCATCATCATCATCCTCTTCCACATCCTCATCCTCATCCTATCCTTATCCTTATCCTCTTCCTCTTCCGCAATCTCATCCTCTTCCTCATCCTCATCCTCTTCCTCATCCTCATCCTCATTCTCGTCCTCATCTTATCCTCATCCTATCCTCATCCTCATCCTCATCCTACACTCATCCTTATCATCATCCTCTTCCTCATCCTCATCCTCATCCTATCCTCATCCTTATCCTCATCCTCATCCTATCCTCATTCTTATCCTCATTCT
>NC_032027.1:15737833-15738874 GCF_001865875.1 Lupinus angustifolius | reverse complement strand
CTCATCCTATCGTCATCCTCATCCTCATCCTCATCTTCATCCTCATCCTCATCCTCATCCTCATCCTCATCCTCATCCTCATCCTCATCCTCATCCTCATCCTCATCCTCGTCCTCATCCTCATCGTCATCCTCTTCCTAATCCTCATGCTCATCCTCATCTTGTCCTCATCATCATCCTCATCCTATCCTCATCCTCATCCTCATCCTATCCTCACCCTCATCCTCATCCTCATCTTCATCCTCTTCCTCATCCTGATGCTCATCCTCATCCTGTCCTCATCCTCATCCTCATCCTATCCTCATCCTCATCCTATCCTCACCCTCATCCTCATCCTCATCCTCATCCTCATCCTCATCCGCATCCTCATCCTCATCCTCATCGAATCCTCATCCTCATCCTCATCCTCATCCCCAACCTCATCCTTATCCTCATGCTCGGCCTCATCCTATCCTCATCTTCATCTTATCCTCACCCTCATCCTTATCCAATCCTCATCCTCGTCCTCATCCTCATCGTCATCCTCATCCTCGTCCTGTCCTCATCCTCATCCTCATCCAAATATCATTCTCTTCCTCATCCTCATCCTCATCCTCATCCTCATACTCATCCTCATCGAATCCTCATCCTCATCCTCATCAAATCCTCATCCTCATCTTCATCATCATGCACTCCTCATCCTCATCCTCATCCTCATGCACTCCTCATGCTCATCCTCATCCTCATCCTTACCCTCATCCAATCCTCATCCTCATTCTCGTCCTCATCCTCATCCTATCCTCATCATGGTCCTCATAATCATCCTATCCTCGTCCTCATCCACATGCTTTCCTCATCCTTATTCTTGTCGTCATCCTACCCTCATCCTCATCCTCTTTCTCTTCCTCATCCCATCCTCAACCTCATCCTCATCCTCATCCTATCTTCATGCTCATGCTCATGCTCATCCTCATCATCGTCCTGATCCTCATCCTATCCTCATCCTCATCCTCATCCTCATCCTCATCCTCATCCTCATCCTCATCCTCATCCTCATCCTCA
>NC_032027.1:15734241-15737733 GCF_001865875.1 Lupinus angustifolius | reverse complement strand
CCACATCCTCATTCTCATCCTCATCCTCTTCCTCATCGTCATCCTCATGCACTCCTCATCCTCATCCTCTTCCTCATCCTCATTCTACTCCTCATCCTATCCTCCTCCTCATTCTCGTCCTCATCCTAACCTCATCCTCATCCTATCCTCATCCTAGTCCTCATATTCATCATATCCTCGTCCTCATCCACATTCTATCCTCATCCTCATCCTCATCCGCATCCGCATCCTCATCCTCATCCTCGTCCTCTTCCCATCCTCATCCTCATCCGCATCCGCATCCTCATCCTCATCCTCGTCCTCTTCCCATCCTCATCCTCATCCGCATCCGCATCCTCATCCTCATCCTCGTCCTCTTCCCATCCTCATCCTCATCCGCATCCGCATCCTCATCCTCATCCTCGTCCTCTTCCCATCCTCATCCTCATCCGCATCCGCATCCTCATCCTCATCCTCGTCCTCTTCCCATCCTCATCCTCATCCGCATCCGCATCCTCATCCTCATCCTCGTCCTCTTCCCATCCTCATCCTCATCCGCATCCGCATCCTCATCCTCATCCTCGTCCTCTTCCCATCCTCATCCTCATCCGCATCCGCATCCTCATCCTCATCCTCGTCCTCTTCCCATCCTCATCCTCATCCGCATCCGCATCCTCATCCTCATCCTCGTCCTCTTCCCATCCTCATCCTCATCCGCATCCGCATCCTCATCCTCATCCTCGTCCTCTTCCCATCCTCATCCTCATCCGCATCCGCATCCTCATCCTCATCCTCGTCCTCTTCCCATCCTCATCCTCATCCGCATCCGCATCCTCATCCTCATCCTCGTCCTCTTCCCATCCTCATCCTCATCCGCATCCGCATCCTCATCCTCATCCTCGTCCTCTTCCCATCCTCATCCTCATCCGCATCCGCATCCTCATCCTCATCCTCGTCCTCTTCCCATCCTCATCCTCATCCGCATCCGCATCCTCATCCTCATCCTCGTCCTCTTCCCATCCTCATCCTCATCCGCATCCGCATCCTCATCCTCATCCTCGTCCTCTTCCCATCCTCATCCTCATCCGCATCCGCATCCTCATCCTCATCCTCGTCCTCTTCCCATCCTCATCCTCATCCGCATCCGCATCCTCATCCTCATCCTCGTCCTCTTCCCATCCTCATCCTCATCCGCATCCGCATCCTCATCCTCATCCTCGTCCTCTTCCCATCCTCATCCTCATCCGCATCCGCATCCTCATCCTCATCCTCGTCCTCTTCCCATCCTCATCCTCATCCGCATCCGCATCCTCATCCTCATCCTCGTCCTCTTCCCATCCTCATCCTCATCCGCATCCGCATCCTCATCCTCATCCTCGTCCTCTTCCCATCCTCATCCTCATCCGCATCCGCATCCTCATCCTCATCCTCGTCCTCTTCCCATCCTCATCCTCATCCGCATCCGCATCCTCATCCTCATCCTCGTCCTCTTCCCATCCTCATCCTCATCCGCATCCGCATCCTCATCCTCATCCTCGTCCTCTTCCCATCCTCATCCTCATCCGCATCCGCATCCTCATCCTCATCCTCGTCCTCTTCCCATCCTCATCCTCATCCGCATCCGCATCCTCATCCTCATCCTCGTCCTCTTCCCATCCTCATCCTCATCCGCATCCGCATCCTCATCCTCATCCTCGTCCTCTTCCCATCCTCATCCTCATCCGCATCCGCATCCTCATCCTCATCCTCGTCCTCTTCCCATCCTCATCCTCATCCGCATCCGCATCCTCATCCTCATCCTCGTCCTCTTCCCATCCTCATCCTCATCCGCATCCGCATCCTCATCCTCATCCTCGTCCTCTTCCCATCCTCATCCTCATCCGCATCCGCATCCTCATCCTCATCCTCGTCCTCTTCCCATCCTCATCCTCATCCGCATCCGCATCCTCATCCTCATCCTCGTCCTCTTCCCATCCTCATCCTCATCCGCATCCGCATCCTCATCCTCATCCTCGTCCTCTTCCCATCCTCATCCTCATCCGCATCCGCATCCTCATCCTCATCCTCGTCCTCTTCCCATCCTCATCCTCATCCGCATCCGCATCCTCATCCTCATCCTCGTCCTCTTCCCATCCTCATCCTCATCCGCATCCGCATCCTCATCCTCATCCTCGTCCTCTTCCCATCCTCATCCTCATCCGCATCCGCATCCTCATCCTCATCCTCGTCCTCTTCCCATCCTCATCCTCATCCGCATCCGCATCCTCATCCTCATCCTCGTCCTCTTCCCATCCTCATCCTCATCCGCATCCGCATCCTCATCCTCATCCTCGTCCTCTTCCCATCCTCATCCTCATCCGCATCCGCATCCTCATCCTCATCCTCGTCCTCTTCCCATCCTCATCCTCATCCGCATCCGCATCCTCATCCTCATCCTCGTCCTCTTCCCATCCTCATCCTCATCCGCATCCGCATCCTCATCCTCATCCTCGTCCTCTTCCCATCCTCATCCTCATCCGCATCCGCATCCTCATCCTCATCCTCGTCCTCTTCCCATCCTCATCCTCATCCGCATCCGCATCCTCATCCTCATCCTCGTCCTCTTCCCATCCTCATCCTCATCCGCATCCGCATCCTCATCCTCATCCTCGTCCTCTTCCCATCCTCATCCTCATCCGCATCCGCATCCTCATCCTCATCCTCGTCCTCTTCCCATCCTCATCCTCATCCGCATCCGCATCCTCATCCTCATCCTCGTCCTCTTCCCATCCTCATCCTCATCCGCATCCGCATCCTCATCCTCATCCTCGTCCTCTTCCCATCCTCATCCTCATCCGCATCCGCATCCTCATCCTCATCCTCGTCCTCTTCCCATCCTCATCCTCATCCGCATCCGCATCCTCATCCTCATCCTCGTCCTCTTCCCATCCTCATCCTCATCCGCATCCGCATCCTCATCCTCATCCTCGTCCTCTTCCCATCCTCATCCTCATCCGCATCCGCATCCTCATCCTCATCCTCGTCCTCTTCCCATCCTCATCCTCATCCGCATCCGCATCCTCATCCTCATCCTCGTCCTCTTCCCATCCTCATCCTCATCCGCATCCGCATCCTCATCCTCATCCTCTTCCTCATCTTCATCCTCATCCTCATCCTCATCCTCATCCTCTTCCTCATCAAATCCTCATCCTCATCCTCATCCTCATCCTAATCCTCATTCCCATCATATCCTCATCTTAATCATCATGCACTCCTCATCGTCATCCTCATCCTTACCCTCATCCAATCCTCATCCTCATTCTCGTCCTCATCCTATCCTCATCATGGTCCTCATACTCATCCTATCCTCGTCCTCATCGACATGCTTTCCTCATCCTTATTCTTGTCCTCATCCTACCCTCATCCTCATCCTCATCCTCTTTCTCATCCTCATCCTCATCCTATCCTCATCCTCATCCTCATCCTCATCCTCATCCCCATCCTCATCCTATCCTCATCCTCCTCCTCATCCTC
>NC_032027.1:15731228-15734141 GCF_001865875.1 Lupinus angustifolius | reverse complement strand
CATCATCCTCATCGTAATCCTATCCTCATCCTCATTCTTATTCTCATCCTATACTCATCCTCATCCTCATCCTCATCCTCATCCTCATCTTCATCCTGATCCTGATCCTCATCCTCATCCTCATGCTCTTCCTCTTCCTCATCCTCATCCTCATTCTCATCCTCATCCTCATCATCATCCTCATCCTCTTCCTTATCCACATCCTCATGCACTCCTCATCCTTGTCCTATCCTCATCCTCATCCTCATCCAATCCTCATCCTCTTCCTCATCCTCATCCTCATCCTCATCCTCATCCTCATCCACATCCTCATCCTCATCCTCATACTCATCCTCATTGAATCCTCATCCTCATCCTCATCCAATCCTCACCCTCTTCCTCATCCTCATCCTCATACTCATCCTCATCCTCATCCTCATCCGCATCGAATTATCATCCTCATCCTCATCTTCATCATCATGCACTCCTCATGCTCATCCTCATCCTTACCCTCATCCAATCCTCATCCTCATTCTCGTCCTCATCCTCATCCTATCCTCATCATGGTCCTCATACTCATCCTATCGTCGTCCCCATCGACATCCTTTCCTCATCCTTATTCTTGTCCTCATCCTACCCTCAACCTCATCCCCTTTCTCATCCTCATTCCATCCTCAACCTCATCCTCATCCTCATCCTATCTTCATGCTCATCCTCATCCTCATCATCATCCTAATCCTCATCATATCCTCATCCTCATCCTCATACTCATCCTCATCCCCATCCTCATCCTCATCCTCATCCTCATCCTTAGCCTCATCCTCATTCTATCCTCATCCTCATAATCATCCTCATCGTAATCCTATCCTCACCCTTATTCTCATTCTCATCTTATACTCATCCTCATCCTAATCCTCATCCTCATCCTAATCCTAATCCTTATCCTATCCTCTACCTCATCCTCATCCTCATCCTCATGCTCTTCCTCTTCCTCATCCACATCCTCATTCTCATCCTCATCCTCATCCTCATCATCTTCTTTATCCTCATCCTCATGCACTCTTCATCCTCATCATCTTCCTCACCCTCATCCTCATTCTCGTCCTCATCCTAACCTCATCCTCATCCTATGCTCATCCTAATCCTCATCCTCATCTTCATCATCGTGCACTCCTCATCGTCATCCTCATCCTTACCGTCATCCAATCCTCATCCTCATTCTCGTCCTATCCTCATCCTCATCCTCATCCTCATCCTCTTCCTCATCCTCATCCTCATCCTCATCCTCTTCCTCATCCTCATCCTCATCCTCATCCTCTTCCTCATCCTCATCCTCATCCTCATCCTCTTCCTCATCCTCATCCTCATCCTCATCCTCTTCCTCATCCTCATCCTCATCCTCATCCTCTTCCTCATCCTCATCCTCATCCTCATCCTCTTCCTCATCCTCATCCTCATCCTCATCCTCTTCCTCATCCTCATCCTCATCCTCATCCTCTTCCTCATCCTCATCCTCATCCTCATCCTCTTCCTCATCCTCATCCTCATCCTCATCCTCTTCCTCATCCTCATCCTCATCCTCATCCTCTTCCTCATCCTCATCCTCATCCTCATCCTCTTCCTCATCCTCATCCTCATCCTCATCCTCTTCCTCATCCTCATCCTCATCCTCATCCTCTTCCTCATCCTCATCCTCATCCTCATCCTCTTCCTCATCCTCATCCTCATCCTCATCCTCTTCCTCATCCTCATCCTCATCCTCATCCTCTTCCTCATCCTCATCCTCATCCTCATCCTCTTCCTCATCCTCATCCTCATCCTCATCCTCTTCCTCATCCTCATCCTCATCCTCATCCTCTTCCTCATCCTCATCCTCATCCTCATCCTCTTCCTCATCCTCATCCTCATCCTCATCCTCTTCCTCATCCTCATCCTCATCCTCATCCTCTTCCTCATCCTCATCCTCATCCTCATCCTCTTCCTCATCCTCATCCTCATCCTCATCCTCTTCCTCATCCTCATCCTCATCCTCATCCTCTTCCTCATCCTCATCCTCATCCTCATCCTCTTCCTCATCCTCATCCTCATCCTCATCCTCTTCCTCATCCTCATCCTCATCCTCATCCTCTTCCTCATCCTCATCCTCATCCTCATCCTCTTCCTCATCCTCATCCTCATCCTCATCCTCTTCCTCATCCTCATCCTCATCCTCATCCTCTTCCTCATCCTCATCCTCATCCTATCCTCATCCTCATTCTCGTACTCATCCTATCCTCATCCTCTTACTCATCCTCATCCTCGTCCACTTCCTCATCCTCACACTATCCTAATCCTAGTCCTCATCCTATCCTCATCCTCATTCTCGTCCTCATCGTATCCTCATCCTCGTCCTCATCCTCATCCTATCCTCATCATCATCCTCATCATCATCCTCATCCTATCCTCGTCCTACCCTCATCATCGTCCTCATCCTCATCATATCCTCGTCCTCATCCTCATCATCATCCTCATCCTCATCCGACCCTCATCCTCAACCTCATCCAGTTCTCATCCTTAGGCTCGTCCTCAATCTATCTTCATCCTGTCCTCATCCTCATCCTTATCCTCATCCAATCCTCAACCTCATCCAGTCCTCATCCTCGTCCTCCTCCACATACTATCCTCATCGTCATTCTCGTCCTCATCCTATCCTCATCCTCATCCACATCCTCATCCTCATCCTCATCCTCATTCTCGTCCTCATCCTATCCTCATCCACATCCTATCCTCATCCTCATACTCTTGCTCATCCTCGTGTTATCCTCATCCTCATCCCCATCGTCATCCTCGTGTTATCCTCATCCTAATTCTCGTCCTCATCCTATCCTCATCCTCATCCTCATCCCATTCTCATTCTCGTTCTCGTCCTCATCCTATCCTCTTCCTCATCCTCAT
>NC_032027.1:15730842-15731128 GCF_001865875.1 Lupinus angustifolius | reverse complement strand
ATCCTCATTCTCGTCCTCATCCTATCCTCATCCTCATTCTCGTACTCATCCTATCGTCATCCTCTTACTCATCCTCATCCTCGTCCACTTCCTCATCCTCACACTATCCTAATCCTCGTCCTCATCCTATCCTCATCCTCATTCTCATCCTCATCCAATCCTCATCCACATTCTCATCCTCTTCCACATTCTCAACCTCATTCTCGTCCTCATCCTATCCTCATCCTCTTGTCATCCTCATCCTCATCCACTTCCTCATCCTTATCCTATCCTCATCCTCATTCTC
>NC_032027.1:15728275-15730742 GCF_001865875.1 Lupinus angustifolius | reverse complement strand
ATCCTCATTCTCGTCCTCATCCTATCCTCATCCTCATTGTCGTCCTCATCCTGTCCTCATCCTCTGGCTCATCCTCTTCCTCATCCTCATCCACTTCCTCATCCTAATCCTATCCTCATCCTCATCCTCATCCTCTTCCTCTTCCTCATCCTCATCCTCATCCTCTTTCTCGGCCTCATCCTATCCTCATCCTCAACCTCTTCCTTATCCTCAACCTCATCCAGTCCTCATCATTTGGCTATTCCTCAATCTATCTTCATCCTATCCTCATCCTCATCCTTATACTCATCCAATCCTCAACCTCATCCAGTCCTCATCCTTATGCTCGTCCTCAATCTATCTTCATCCTATCCTCATCCTCATCCTTATCCTCATCCAATCCTCATCCTCATCCAGTCCTCATCCTCGTCCTCCTCCACATACTATCCTCATCGTCATTCTCGTCCTCATCCTATCCTCATCCTCATCCAAATCGTCCTCATCAGCATCCTCATCCTATCCTTATACTATCCTCGTCCTCATCCTCATCGTCATCATCATCCTCATCCAAATCCTCATCATCATCCACATCCAGTCATCATATGCTCGTCCTCAATCTATCTTCATCCTATCCTCATCCTCATCCTTATCCTCATCCTCATCCTATCCTCATCCTCATGCTCGTCCTTATTCTATCCTAATCCTCATCCTCATCCTATCCTCATCCTCTTGCTCGTCCATATTCTATCCTTGTCCTCATCCTATCCTCATCCTCATGCTCGTCCTTATTCTATCCTCATCCTATACTCATCCTCATCCTCATCCTATCCTCATCCTCATCATCATCCTCATCCTAATCTTGTCCTCATCCTCAACCTCAACCTCATCCTCATCCTATCCTAATCCTCATCCTCATCCTCATCCTTATCCTCTTCCTCACCTCATCCTCATCCGCATCATCATCCTCTTCCTCATCCTCATGCTCATCCTCTTCATCATCCTCATCCTCATCCTCATCTTTATCCTCATGCACTCCTCATCGTCATCCTATCGTCATCCTTGTCCTCAAAGTCATCTTATCCTCGTCTTCATCCACATGCTATCCTCATCCTCATCCTATCCTCACCCTGACGCTCTTCCTCATCCTCATCCCTTCCTCATCCTCATCCTAATCCTCATCCTCATCCTATCCTCATCCTCATCCTCATTCTCATCCTCATCCTCATCCTCATCCTAACCTCATCCTCATCCTCATCCTCATCCTCATCATTATCCTCATCGTAATCCTATCCTCATCCTCAACCTCATCCTCAACCTCAACCTCAATCTCAACCTCATCCAATCCTCATCCTCTTCCTCATCCTCATCCTCTTGCTCATCCTCATCCTCATCCTCATCCTCATCATCATCCTCATGCACTCCTCATCCTCATCCTCTTCCTCACCCTAATCAGATCGTCATCCTCATTCTCGTCCTCATCCTATCCTCATCCTCATCCTATCCTCATCACACTCTTCATACTCATTCTATCCTCGTCCTCATCCACATGGTATCCTCATCCTCATTCTCATCCCCATCCTATCCTCACCCTCATGCACTTCCTTATCCTCATCCCATCCTCATCCTCTTCCTCATCCTCCTCCTCATCCTCATCCTCATCCAATCTTCATCCTCATCTTCTTCCTCATCCTCATCTCCATCCTATCCTCATCCTCATCCTCATTCAAGCCTAATCGTCATCTTCATCCTCTTCCTCATCCTCAACCTCATCCTCATCCTCATCCTCATCCTCATCCTCATCCTCATCATCCGCATCCTCATCCTCATCCTCATCTTCATTCTCATCCTCATCCTTATCCCCATCCTCTCCTCATCCCCATCCTCATCCTCATCCTCATCCTCATCTTCGTCCTCAGCCTCATCCTCATCCTCATCCTCACCTCATCCTCATCCGCATCCTCATCTTGTTCCTCATCCTCACCCTCATCCTCTTCCTCGTCCTCATCCTCATCTTCATCCTCTTCCTCATCCTCATCCTCATCCTCATCTTCATCCTCATGCACTCCTCTTCCTCATCCTCTTCCTCACCCTAATTAGATCCTCATCCTCATTCTCGTCCTCATCCTATCCTCTTCCTCATCCTATCCTCATCCTACTCCTCATACTCATCCTATCCTCGTCCTCATTCTCATCCCCATCCTATCCTCACCCACATGCACTTCCTCATCCTCATCCCATCCTCATCCTAATTCTCATCTTCCTCCTCATCCTCATCCTCATCCAATCTTCGTCCTCATCATCTTCCTCATCCTCATCCCCATCCTATCCTGATCCTCATCCTCATTCAAGCCTAATCGTCATCCTCATCCTCTTCCTCATCCTCTTGCTCATCCTCATCCTTTCCTCATCCTCATTCTCGTTCTCATCCTATCATCATTTTTATTCTATTCTCATCCTAATCCTCTTCCTCATCCTCATCCTCATCCTA
>NC_032027.1:15726002-15728175 GCF_001865875.1 Lupinus angustifolius | reverse complement strand
CATCCTATCCTCATCATCATCCTCATCCTCATCCTCATCCTACCATCATCCTCAACCTCATCCAGTCCTCATCCTTAGGCTCGTCCTAAATCTATCTTCATCCTATCCTCATCCTCATCCTTATCCTCATCCAATTCTCAACCTCATCCAGTCCTCATCCTTATGCTCGTCCTCAATATATCTTCATCCTATCCTCATCCTCATCCTATCCTCATCCTCATGCTCGTTGTTATTCTATCCTCATCCTCATCCTCATGCTCGTCCATATTCTATCCTCATCCTCATCGTATCCTCATCCTCATGCTCTTCCTTATTCTATCCTCATCCTATCCTAATCCTCATCCTCATCCTATCCTCATCCTCATCATCATCCACATCCTATCCCCATCCTATCCTCATCCTTCATCCTCATCCTCATGCTCATCATCATCCTCATCCTCATCCTCATCCTCATCCTACCCACATCCTCATCCTCACCCAATCCTCATCCTCATGCTCGTCCTCAGTCTATCTTCATCATATCCTCATCCTCATCCTCATCCTCATCCTCATCCAATCGTCATCCTCATCCTCATCCTCATCCTCATCCTCATCCTATCCTCATCCTCATACTCTTCCTCATCCTCATCCTATCCTCATCCTCATCCTCATCTTATCCTCATCCTCATCCACTTCCTCATCCTCATCCCAACCCTATCCTCATCCTCATCCTCATCCACATCCAATCGTCATCCATATCCTCATCCTCTTCCCCATCCTCATTCTCGTCCTCATCCTATGCTCATCCTCCTCCTATCCTCATCCTCATCGCCGTCCTCACCTAGTCCTGATCCTATCCTCATCCTATACTCGTCCTCATCCACATCCTATCCTCATCCTCATTCTCGTCCTCATCCTATCCTAATGCTCATCCTATCCTCATCCTCATCCTATCCTCATCCTCATGCTCATCCTCATCCTATCCACATCCTCATACTCTTCCTCATAATCATCCTCATCCTATCGTAATCCTCATCCTCTCCCTCATCCTCATCCTCATCCTCATCCAATGCCCATCTTCATCCTCATCGTCACCCTCATCCTAACCTCATCCTCAGTCTCGTCCTCATCCTATCCTCATCCTTATCCTATCCTCATACTCATGCTCATCCTCATCCTATCCTCATTCTCATCCTCATCCTCATCCTCATCCTCATCCTATCCTAATCCTCATCCTCATCCTCATCTTCATCCTCATCCACATACTCAACCTCATCCTCATCCAATCCTCATCTTCATCCTCATCCTCACCCTCATCCAATCCTCATCTTCATTCTCCTCCTCATCCTATCCTCTTCCTCATCCTCATCCTATACTCATCCTCATCCTCATCCAATCCTTATCGTCATGCTCGTCCTGAATCTATCCTCATCCTATCCTCATCCTCTTCCTCATCCTCATGTTCATCATCATCCTCATCCTCATCCTCATCCTCATCCTACCCTCATCCTCATCCTCACCCAATCCTCATGCTCATGCTCGTGCTTAGTCTATCTTCATCATATCCTCATCCTCATCCTTATCCTCATCCAATCTTCATCCTCATCCTCATCCTATCCTCATCATCATCCTCATCTTATCCTCATCTTCATGGTCGTCCTTATTCTATCCTCATCCTCATCCTCATCCTATCCTCTTCTTGAAGCTCGTCCTTATTCTATCCTCATCCTCATCCTCATTCTATCTCATCCTCATGCTCGTCCTTATGCTATCCTCATCCTCATCCTCATCCCATCCTCATCGTCATCCACATCCTCTTCCTCATCCTCATCCTCCTCCTATCCTCTTCCTCATCCTCATCCTCATCCTCATCCTATCCTCATCCTCATTTTCGTCCTCATCCTATCCTCATGGTCATGCTCGTCCTCATCCTGTCCTCATCCTCATCTTCATCCTCTTCCTCATCCTATCCTCATCCTCATCCTCATCCGCATCCTCATCCTCATCCTCTTCCTCATCCTCATTGTCATCATATGCTCATCCTCATCGTATCCACATCCTCATGCTCATCCTCTTCGTCATCCTATCCTCGTCCTCATCATCATCCTCTTCCTCATCCTCATCGTAGTCCTATACTCATCCTATCCTCATCCTCATCCTATCCTCATCCTATCCTCATCCTCATCCTCATCCT
>NC_032027.1:15721531-15725902 GCF_001865875.1 Lupinus angustifolius | reverse complement strand
TCCTCATCTTATCCTCATCCTCATTCTCATCCTTATCCTATCCTCATCCTCAACCTCGTCCTCATCCTCATCCTCATACACAGTCTCGTCCTCATCCTCATCCTCATCCACATTCTCATCCTCATCCTATCCTGTCATCATCCTCATCATCATCCTCATCCTATCCTCGTCCTACCCTCATCCTCGTCCTCATCCTTATCCTATCCTCGTCCTCATCCTCATCCTCATGCTACCCTCATCCTCATCCTCATCCTATCATCATCCTTATGCTCGTCCTCAATCTATCTTCATCCTATCCTCATCGTCATCCTTATCCTCATCCTCATTCCCATCCTCATCCTCATCCTATCCTCATCATCATGCTCGTCCTTATTCTATCCTCATCCTCATCCTTATCCTCATCCTATCCTCATCCTCATGCTCGTCCGTATTCTATCCTCATCCTCATCCTATCCTCATCCTCATCCTCATCCTATCCTCATCCTCATCCTATCCTCATCCCCATACTCTTCCTCATCCTCATCTTATCCTCATCCTCATCCTCATCTTATCATCATCCTCATCCTATCCTCATCCTCATCCTCATCTTATCATCATCCTCATCCTCTTCCTCATCCTCATCCCAACCCTATCCTCATCCTAACCCTATCCTCATGCTCATCCTCATCTACATCCAATCCTCATCCTAATCGTGATCCTCTTCCCCATCCTCATCATATCCTCATCCTCATCCTCATCCTATCCTCATGCTCATCCTCATCCTCGTCCTCATCCTAATCCTATTCTCTTCCTCATCCACATCCTATCGTTATCCTCATTCTCGTCCTCATCCTAACCTCGTCCTCGTGTATCCTCATCCTATCCTCATCGTCATACTCATCCTCTTCCTCTTCCTCATCCTCATCCTCATCCCATCCTCATCCTCATGCTCTTCCTATCCTAAACCTCATCCTCTTCCAATCCTCATCCTCATCCTATCCCCATCCTCATGCTCGTCCTTATTCTATCCTCATCATATCGTCATTCTCATCCTCATCCTACCCTCATCCTCTTCCTCATCCTGATCGCCATCCTATCCTCATCCTCTTCCTCTTAATCATCCTCATCTTAACCCTATCCTCATCCTCATCCAATCCTAATCCACATCCAGTCCTCATCCTCATCGTCATCCTCTTCCCCATCCTCATCCTATCCTCATCCTCATTCTCGTCCTCATCCTATCTGCATCCTCATCCTGTCCTCATACTCATGCTCGTCCTCATCCTATCCTCATCCTCATCCTCATCCCATCCTCATCCTCATGCTATCCTCATCCTCATCCTCTTCCATATTCTCGTCCTCATCCTATCCTCATCCTCATCCACATCCCATCCTCTTCCTCGTCCTCATCCTATCCTCTTCCTCGTTCTCATCCTATCCTCACCTTATCCTCATCCTCAACCACATCCTATCCTCATCCTAATTCTCGTCGTCATTCTATCCACATCCTCATTCTTGTCGTCATCCCATCCTCATCCTCATGCTACCCTCATCCTCATTCTCGTCCTCATCCTATCCGCATCCTCATCTTATCCTCATACTCATGCTCGTCCTCATCATCTTCCATATTCTCGTCCTCATCCTATCCTCATCGTCATCCACATCTTATCCTCATCATATCCTCATTCTATCCTCATCCTCACGCTATCCTCATCCTCATCCTCATCCTATCCTCATCCTCATCCTCATCCTATCGTCATCGTATCCTCATCCTCAACCTCGTACTATTCCTCGTCCTCCTTGTCATCATATCCTCATCCTCATCCTATCCTCATCCTCATCCTCTCCTCATCCTCATCCTCATCCTCATCCCCATCCTCGTCCTCATCCTCATCCTACCCTCATCCTCATCCTTATCCTACCCTCATCCTCATCCTCATCCAATCCTCATCCTCATCATCATTCAGTCCTCATCCTCAGGCTCGTCCTCATTCTATCTTCATCCTATCCTCATCCTCATCCTCTTCCTCGTCCTATCGTCATCCTCATCCTCGTCATGTCCTCATCATCGTCCTCTTCCTCATCCTCATCCTATCTCCATCCTATCTTCATGCTCTTCCTCATCCTCATCCTCATCCTATCCTCATCCTCATTCTCATCCTCATATTATCCTCATCCTCATCGTAATCCTATCCTCATCCTCATCCTATCCTCATCCTCATCCTATCCTCATCCTCTTCCTCATCCTCTTCCTCATCTTCATGGTCATCCTATCCACATCTTATACTCATTCTCATCCTATCCTCATCCTATCCTCATCCTCATCCTCACCCTCATCCTAATCCTTATCCTCATCCTCTTCCTCATCCTCATCCTCATCCTCATCCAGTCCTCATCCTCATCCAATCGTCATCCTCATCCTCATCTTCATCCCAGTCCTCCTCCTCAACCTCATCCTCATCCTCATCCTATCCTCATCCTCATGGTATTGCTATCCTCATCCTCATCTTTTTCCACATTCTCATCCTATTCTCATTCTCGTCCTCATCCAATCCTCATCCTCATCCTCATCCTCGTCCTCAACCTCATCCTCATCCTCATCCTTTTCCTCATCCACATTCTTGTCCTCATCCTATCCTCATCTTATCCTCATCCTATCCTCATCCTCATTCTATCCTCATCCTATCCTCATCATTTCCTCATCGTCATCCAATTCACATCCTCATCATCTTCCTGTTCCTCATCCTCTTCCCCATTCTCGTCCTCATCCTATCCTCATCCTCATCCTCATCCTACCCACATCCACTTCCTCATCCACATCCTCATCCTATCCTCATGCTCATCCTCATCCTCATTTTATCCTCTTCCTCATCCTCATCCTCATCCACATCCTATCCTCATCGTCATCCTGTCCTCATCATCATCCTTATCCTATTCATCTTCCTCATCCTCATCCTATCCTCATCCTCATCCTCATCCTCATCCTCATCCTCATCCTCATGCTCGTCCTCATCCTCATCCTCATCCTCATGCTCATCCTGCCGTCATCCTCATCCTCTTCCAATCCTCATCCTCATCCTCATTCAGTCCTCATCCTCATGCTCGTCCTCAATCTATCCCCATCCTATCCTCATGCTCTTCCTCATCCTCATCCTCATCTTATCCTCATCCTCATCGTCATCCCATCCTCATCCTCATCCTCTTCCTATCGTCATCCTCATCCTCATCCTCATCCTCTTCCTCATCCTCATCCTCATCCTCATCCTCATTCTATCCTCATCCTCATCCTAACCTGATCCTCGTCCTCATCCACATCCTATCCTAATCCTCATCCTCATCCTAATCCAATCCTCATCCTCATCCTAATCCAATCCTCATCCTCATCCTAATCCAATCCTCATCCTCATCCTAATCCATTCCACATCCTCATCCTATCCTCATCCACATTCTCGTCCTCATCCTATCCTCATCTTATCCTCATCCTATCCTCATCCTATCGTTATCCTCAACCTAATGCAATCCTCATCCTCTTGCTCTTCTTATTCTATCCTCATCCTCAACCTCATCCTCATCCTCATCCTAATCCTCATCCTATCCTCATCATATCCTCATCCTCATCCTTATCCTCATCCTATCCTCATCCTCATGCTATCCTCATCCTCATTCTCATCCTCTTCCTCTTCCTCATCCTCATCCTCATCCTCGTTCCATCCTCATCCTTATCCTCATCCTCATCCTCATCCACTACTCATCCTCATCCTCATCCTTATCCAATACTCATCCTCATCCTCATCCTCATCCTCTTCCTCATCGTCATCCTCATCCTCTTCCTCATCCTTATCCTCAACCTATCCTCATCCTCATCCAATCCTCATCCTCTTCCTCATCCTCATCCTCACGCTCTTCTTCTTCCTCTTCCTCATCCTCCTCCTCATCCTCATCCTAATCCAATCCTCATCCTCATCCTCATCCACATCCTCTTCCTCATCCTCTTCCTCATGCTCATTTTCATCCTCATCCTTATCATTATCCTCATCCTCATCCTATTGTCATCCTCATCCTCATCCTCATCCAATACTCATCCTCATCCTCATCCTCATCCTGATCGTGATTATCAACCTCATCATCATCCTCATCCCCATCTTCATCCCATCCTCATCCTCATCCTTATTATATCCTCATCCTATTCCTCTTCCTCTTCCTTATCCTCATCCTCATCCTATCCTCATGCTCATCCTCATCCACTTCCTCATCCTCATCCTTATCCTCATCCTCATCCTTTTCTCATCCTCATCCTCATCCTCATCCTCATCCTCACCCTCTTCCTCTTCCTCTTCCTCATCCTCATCCTCATTCTCATCCTCATCCTATCATCCTCCTTATCCTCATCCT
>NC_032027.1:15714373-15721431 GCF_001865875.1 Lupinus angustifolius | reverse complement strand
TGCTCTTCCTCTTCCTCATCTTCATCCTCATCCTCATCCTCATTCTCACCCTCTTGCTCTTCCTCTTCCTCATCTTCATCCTCATCCTCATCCTATCCTCATCCTCATGCTCGTCCTTATTCCTTCCACATCCTATCCTCATCGTCATTCTCAACCTCATCCTCATCCTCTTCCTCATCCACATCCTCATCCTATCCTCATCGTCGTCGCCCTCCTATCTTGACCGTTATCCTCATCCTATTCCTCATCCTCATCCTATCCTCATCCTCATCCTCATCCTCTTCCTCTTCCTCATCCTCATCCTTATCCTCATCCACATTCTATCCTCCTCTTCATCCTCAAACTCAGACTCATCCTCATTCTATCCTCATACTCATCCTCATCCCATCCTCATCCTCATCCTCATCCTCATCCTCATTCTATCCTCATCCGCATCCTCATCCATGTCCTATCCTCATCCTATCCTCAAACTCACCCTCTTCCTCTTTCTCTTCCTCTTCCACATCCTCATCCTCATCCTCATTCTCATCCAATCTTCATCCTCATCCTCATCCTATCCTCATCCTCATGCTCGTCCTTATTCTATCCTCATCCTATACTCATCATCATCCTCAATCTCATCCTACCCTCATCCTCATCCTCTTCCTCATCCACATCCTCATCCTATCCTCATCCTCATCGTAGTCTTGTCTTGATCGTTATCCTCTTCCTCATCCTCATCCTATCCACATCCTCATCCTCATCCTATCCTCATCCTCATCGTTATAATCATCCTCATCCTCATCCTCATCCTCATCCTCATCCCATCCTCATCCTCATCCTCATCCTCATCCAATCTTCATCCTCATCGTCATCTTATTCTCATCCTCATCCAACTCCTCTTCCTCATCCTCATCCTCACCCTCATCCTATCCTCATCCTCATCCTCTTCCTCATCCTAATCCTCGTCCTATCCCCATCCTCATCCTCATCCTCATCCTCATCCAATCCTCATCCTCAATCTCTTCCTCATCCTCATCCTATCCTCATCCTCTTGCTCTTCCTCATCATTATCCTGATCCTCATCATATCCTCATCCTCATCCTCATTCCATCCTCATCCTCGTCCTCATCCTCAGACTCAGACTCATCCTCATCCCATCCTGATCCTCATCCCATCCTCATCCTATCCTCATCCTCATTGTCATCTTATCCTCATCATCATCCTCATCCTATTCCTCTTCCTCATCCGCATCCTATCCTCATCCTCATCATCACTCTATCCTCATCCTCATCCTCATCCTCTTCCTCATCCTATTCATCATCCTAATCCTCATCCTCATCCTATCATCATCCTTATCCTCATCCTTTCCTCACCCTCATCGTCATCCTATCCTCATCCTCATCCTCTTCCGCTTTCTCTTCCTCATTCTCATCCTATCCTCATCCTCATCCTCATCCTCATCCTATCCTTATCCTAATCCTCATCCTCATCCTATTCCTCTTCCCCATCCTCATCCTTATCCACATCCTATCCTCATCCTCATTCTATCCTCATCCTCATCCTCATCCTCATCCACATACTATCCTCATCCTATCCTATCCTGATCCTCATCGTCATCCTCATCTTCATCCTCTTCCTCTTCCTCTTCCTCATCCTCATCCTCATTCTATCCTCATCCTCATCCTCATCCACATCCTATCCTCATCCTATCCTCATACTCATCCTCATCCCATCCTCATTCTCATCATATCCTCATCCTCATTGTCATCCTATCCTCATCATCATCCTCATCCTATTCCTCTTCCTCATCCACATCCTATCCTCATCCTCATCCTATCCTCGTCCTCAACCTCATCCTCATCCAATCCTCATCCTCATCCTCCTCTTCATCCTTTTCCTCATCCTCAGCCTCATCCTCATCCCTACATCATCTTCTTCCTCAGCCTCATCCAATCCTCATCCTCATCCTCATTCTATCCTCATCTTCATCCTTATTTTATCCTCATCGTCATCCACATCCTCTTCCTCTTCCTCATTCTCATCCTATCCTCATCCTCATCCTCATCCTATCCTCCTCCTCGTCCTACCCTCATCCTCTTCCTCATCCTCATCCTGACCCTATCCGCAGCATATCCTCATGCTTATCCTCATCCTCATCCTATTCTCATCCTCTTCCTCATTCTCGTCCTCATCCTCATTCTCATCCTCATCCTCATCGTCATCCTCATCCTATTCTCATCCTCATGCTCGTCCTATCCTTATCCTCATCCTCTGCCACATCCTCATCCTCATCCTCATCCTCATCCTCATGCTATCCACGTCCTCATCCTTCCTGATCCTAATCATCATCCTCATCCTCATCCTCATCCCATCTGCATCTTCATCCCATCCGCATCCTTATCCTATCCTCATCCTTATCCTATCCTCATCCTCGTCCTCATCCTCATCCTTATCCTCATCCTCATCCTCATCCTGATCCTAATCATCATCCTCATCCTCATCCTCATCCTGATCCTAATCATCATCCTCATCCTCATCCTCATCCTGATCCTAATCATCATCCTCATCCTCATCCTCATCCTGATCCTAATCATCATCCTCATCCTCATCCTCATCCTGATCCTAATCATCATCCTCATCCTCATCCTCATCCTGATCCTAATCATCATCCTCATCCTCATCCTCATCCTGATCCTAATCATCATCCTCATCCTCATCCTCATCCTCATCCTCATCCTCATCCTATCCTCATCCTCATCCCATCCTCATCCTCATCCCATCCTATCCTCATCCTCTTACTCATCCTATCCTTATCCTAACCTCATCCTCATCCTCTTCCTCATCCTAATCCTCATTCTATCCTCATCCTCATCCAATCCTAATCCTCATCCTCACCCTCTTCCTCTTCCTCATCCTCATCCAATCCTTATCCTCATCGTCATCCTATCCTCATCCTCTTCCTCTTCCTGTTCCTCATCTCCATCCTATCCTCATCCTCATCGTTATCCTCATCCTCTTCCTCATCCTCATCCTTATCCTCATCCTCATCATCATCCTCATCCTCATCCTCATCCTCATCATCTTCCTCATCCTCATCCTATCGTCATCCTCATCCTCAATGTCACCCAATCCTCATCCTCATCCTGATCTTGATCATCATCCTCATCCTCATCCTCATCCTCATCCTGATCTTGATCTTCATCCTCATCCTCATCCTCATCCTATCCTCATCCAATCCTAATCCTCCTCCTCACCCTCTTCCTCTTCCTCATCCTCATCCAATCCTCATCCTCATCGTCATCCTCATCCTCTTCAAATCTCCATCCTATCCTCATCCTCATCCTCGTCCTCATCATATCCTCATCCACATCGTTATCCTCATCCTCTTCCTCTTCCTCATCCTTATCCTCATCCTATCCTTATCCCCATCCTCATCCTCATCCTCATCTCATCCTCATCCTCATCCTCATCTCATCCTCATCCTCATCCTCATCTCATCCTCATCCTCATCCTCATCTCATCCTCATCCTCATCCTCATCTCATCCTCATCCTCATCCTCATCTCATCCTCATCCTCATCCTCATCTCATCCTCATCCTCATCCTCATCTCATCCTCATCCTCATCCTCATCTCATCCTCATCCTCATCCTCATCTCATCCTCATCCTCATCCTCATCTCATCCTCATCCTCATCCTCATCTCATCCTCATCCTCATCCTCATCTCATCCTCATCCTCATCCTCATCTCATCCTCATCCTCATCCTCATCTCATCCTCATCCTCATCCTCATCTCATCCTCATCCTCATCCTCATCTCATCCTCATCCTCATCCTCATCTCATCCTCATCCTCATCCTCATCTCATCCTCATCCTCATCCTCATCTCATCCTCATCCTCATCCTCATCCTATCCTCATCCTCATCCCATCCTCATCCTCATCCCATCCTATCCTCATCCTCATTCTCATCCTATCCTCATACTCATCCTCATCTCATCCTCATCCTCATCCTCATCCTCTTCCTCATCCTCATCCTCATCCTCTTCCTCATCCTCATCCTCATCCTCTTCCTCATCCTCATCCTCATCCTCTTCCTCATCCTCATCCTCATCCTCTTCCTCATCCTCATCCTCATCCTCTTCCTCATCCTCATCCTCATCCTCTTCCTCATCCTCATCCTCATCCTCTTCCTCATCCTCATCCTCATCCTCTTCCTCATCCTCATCCTCATCCTCTTCCTCATCCTCATCCTCATCCTCTTCCTCATCCTCATCCTCATCCTCTTCCTCATCCTCATCCTCATCCTCTTCCTCATCCTCATCCTCATCCTCTTCCTCATCCTCATCCTCATCCTCTTCCTCATCCTCATCCTCATCCTCTTCCTCATCCTCATCCTCATCCTCTTCCTCATCCTCATCCTCATCCTCTTCCTCATCCTCATCCTCATCCTCTTCCTCATCCTCATCCTCATCCTCTTCCTCATCCTCATCCTCATCCTCTTCCTCATCCTCATCCTCATCCTCTTCCTCATCCTCATCCTCATCCTCTTCCTCATCCTCATCCTCATCCTCTTCCTCATCCTCATCCTCATCCTCTTCCTCATCCTCATCCTCATCCTCTTCCTCATCCTCATCCTCATCCTCTTCCTCATCCTCATCCTCATCCTCTTCCTCATCCTCATCCTCATCCTCTTCCTCATCCTCATCCTCATCCTCTTCCTCATCCTCATCCTCATCCTCTTCCTCATCCTCATCCTCATCCTCTTCCTCATCCTCATCCTCATCCTCTTCCTCATCCTCATCCTCATCCTCTTCCTCATCCTCATCCTCATCCTCTTCCTCATCCTCATCCTCATCCTCTTCCTCATCCTCATCCTCATCCTCTTCCTCATCCTCATCCTCATCCTCTTCCTCATCCTCATCCTCATCCTCTTCCTCATCCTCATCCTCATCCTCTTCCTCATCCTCATCCTCATCCTCTTCCTCATCCTCATCCTCATCCTCTTCCTCATCCTCATCCTCATCCTCTTCCTCATCCTCATCCTCATCCTCTTCCTCATCCTCATCCTCATCCTCTTCCTCATCCTCATCCTCATCCTCTTCCTCATCCTCATCCTCATCCTCTTCCTCATCCTCATCCTCATCCTCTTCCTCATCCTCATCCTCATCCTCTTCCTCATCCTCATCCTCATCCTCTTCCTCATCCTCATCCTCATCCTCTTCCTCATCCTCATCCTCATCCTCTTCCTCATCCTCATCCTCATCCTCTTCCTCATCCTCATCCTCATCCTCTTCCTCATCCTCATCCTCATCCTCTTCCTCATCCTCATCCTCATCCTCTTCCTCATCCTCATCCTCATCCTCTTCCTCATCCTCATCCTCATCCTCTTCCTCATCCTCATCCTCATCCTCATCCTCATCCTATCCTCATCCTCATCCTTACCCTCATCCTCATCATATCCTTATCGTCATACTATCCTCATCCTCATCCTCATCCTCTTCCTCATCCTCATCCTCGTCCTCATCCTCGTCCTCATCCTCGTCCTCATCCTCGTCCTCATCCTCGTCCTCATCCTCGTCCTCATCCTCGTCCTCATCCTCGTCCTCATCCTCGTCCTCATCCTCGTCCTCATCCTCGTCCTCATCCTCGTCCTCATCCTCGTCCTCATCCTCGTCCTCATCCTCGTCCTCATCCTCGTCCTCATCCTCGTCCTCATCCTCGTCCTCATCCTCGTCCTCATCCTCGTCCTCATCCTCGTCCTCATCCTCGTCCTCATCCTCGTCCTCATCCTCGTCCTCATCCTCGTCCTCATCCTCGTCCTCATCCTCGTCCTCATCCTCGTCCTCATCCTCGTCCTCATCCTCGTCCTCATCCTCGTCCTCATCCTCGTCCTCATCCTCGTCCTCATCCTCGTCCTCATCCTCGTCCTCATCCTCGTCCTCATCCTCGTCCTCATCCTCGTCCTCATCCTCGTCCTCATCCTCGTCCTCATCCTCGTCCTCATCCTCGTCCTCATCCTCGTCCTCATCCTCGTCCTCATCCTCGTCCTCATCCTCGTCCTCATCCTCGTCCTCATCCTCGTCCTCATCCTCGTCCTCATCCTCGTCCTCATCCTCGTCCTCATCCTCGTCCTCATCCTCGTCCTCATCCTCGTCCTCATCCTCGTCCTCATCCTCGTCCTCATCCTCGTCCTCATCCTCGTCCTCATCCTCGTCCTCATCCTCGTCCTCATCCTCGTCCTCATCCTCGTCCTCATCCTCGTCCTCATCCTCGTCCTCATCCTCGTCCTCATCCTCGTCCTCATCCTCGTCCTCATCCTCGTCCTCATCCTCGTCCTCATCCTCGTCCTCATCCTCGTCCTCATCCTCGTCCTCATCCTCGTCCTCATCCTCGTCCTCATCCTCGTCCTCATCCTCGTCCTCATCCTCGTCCTCATCCTCGTCCTCATCCTCGTCCTCATCCTCGTCCTCATCCTCGTCCTCATCCTCGTCCTCATCCTCGTCCTCATCCTCGTCCTCATCCTCGTCCTCATCCTCGTCCTCATCCTCGTCCTCATCCTCGTCCTCATCCTCGTCCTCATCCTCGTCCTCATCCTCGTCCTCATCCTCGTCCTCATCCTCGTCCTCATCCTCGTCCTCATCCTCGTCCTCATCCTCGTCCTCATCCTCGTCCTCATCCTCGTCCTCATCCTCGTCCTCATCCTCGTCCTCATCCTCGTCCTCATCCTCGTCCTCATCCTCGTCCTCATCCTCGTCCTCATCCTCGTCCTCATCCTCGTCCTCATCCTCGTCCTCATCCTCGTCCTCATCCTCGTCCTCATCCTCGTCCTCATCCTCATCCTCATACTCATCCTATCCTCATCCTAACCTCATCCTAACATCATCCTCATCCTAATCCTCATTCTATCCTCATCCTCATCCAATCCTAATCCTCATCCTCACCCTCCTCCTCTTCCTCATCCTCATCCAATCCTCATCCTCATAGTCATCCTATCCTCATCCTCTTCCTCTTCCTGTTCCTCATCTCCATCCTATCCTCATCCTCATCGTTATCCTCATCCTCTTCCTCATCCTCAT
>NC_032027.1:15714038-15714273 GCF_001865875.1 Lupinus angustifolius | reverse complement strand
ATCCTCATCCTCATCCTATCCTCATCCTCATCCTCATCCTCATCCTCATCCTCATCCTCATCCTCATCCTCATCCTATCCTCATCCTCATCCTTACCGTCATCCTCATCCTCATCATATCCTTATCGTCATACTATCCTCATCGTCATCCTCATCCTTATCGTCATCCTCATCCCATCCTCATCCTCATCCTCATGCTCATCCTATCGTCATCCTCATCCTCATCCTCATCCTAT
>NC_032027.1:15712433-15713938 GCF_001865875.1 Lupinus angustifolius | reverse complement strand
CTCGTCCTATCCTCATCCTCATCAAATCCTTATCCTCATCCTCACCCTCTTCCTCTTCCTCATCCTCATCCTCATCCTATCCTCATCCTCATCCTCATCCTATCCTCGTCGTCATCCTCTTCCTCTTTTTCATCTTCATCCTAACCTCATCCACATCCTCATCCTATCCTCATCCTCATCTTTATTCTCATCCTCTTCCTCTTCTTCATCCTCATCCTTATCCTCATCCTATCCTTATCCCCATCCTCATTCTATCCTCATCCTCATCCTCATCCTCATCCCATACTCATCCTCATCCTATCCTCATTTTATCCTCATCCTATTCCTCTTCCTCATCCATATCCTCATCCTCATCCTCAACCTATCTTCATCCTCATCCTCATCCTCTTCCTCATCCTAATCCTCATCCTATCCTCATCCTCACCCTCTTCCTCTTCCTCTTCCTCATCCTCATCCCCATCCTCATCCTCATCCAATCCTCATCCTCATCCTCTTCCTCATCCTCATCCACTCCTCATCCTCATCCACTCCTCATCCTCATCCTCATCCTCATCCCATGCTCATCCTCATCATATCCTCATCCTCATCCTCATCCTATCCTCATCCTCATCCTCTTCCTCATCCTAATCCTCATCCTATCCTCATCCTCATCCTCATCCAATCCTCATCTTCATCCTAATCCTCATCCTCATCCTCATCCTCTTCCTCTTCCTCGTCCTATCCACATCCTATCCTCATCCTCATCCTCATCCTCATCATCATCCTCATCCTATTCCTCTTCCTCGTCCTCATCCTCATCCTCATCCTCGTCCTCATCCTCTTCCTCATCCTAATCCTCATCCTCATCCAATCCTAATCCTCATCCTCACCCTCTTCCTCCTCCTCTTCCTCATCCTCATCCAATCCTCATCCTCATCCTCTTCTTCATCCTCATCCTCATTCTATCATCATCCTCATCCTCATCCAATCCTCATCCTCATCCTCATCCAATACTTATCATCATCCTATCCTCATCCCCATCCTCATTCCATCCTCATGCTCATCCTCATCCTCATCCTCATCCTTTTCCTGATCCTCTTCCTCATCCAATCCTCATCCTCTTCCTCAGCCTCTTCCTCATCTTCATCCACATCCTATCCTGATCCTCATCGTCATCCTCATCCTCATCCTCATCCTCATCCTCATTCTCATCCTCATCCTCATCCTCATCATATCCTCATCCTCATCCTCATCCTCTTCCTCATCCTCATCCTCATCCTATCCTCATCCCATCCTCATCCTCATCCTAGCCTCATCCTCATCATCATCTTATTCTCATCCTCATCCTCGTCCTCTTCCTCATCCTCTTCCTCTTCCTCGTCCTCATACTTAACCTCATCCTATCCTCATATTCATCCTCATTCGATCATCATCCTCATCCTGATCCTGATCATAATCCTCATCCTCATCTTATCCTCATCCTCATTCTATCCTCATCCTCATCCTATCCTCATCCTAATCCTCAT
>NC_032027.1:15711245-15712333 GCF_001865875.1 Lupinus angustifolius | reverse complement strand
CTAACCTCATCCTCATCCTCATCCTCATCCTCATCCTCATCCTCTTCCTGATCCTCTTCCTCATCCTCATCCTCATCCAATCCTCATCCTCATCCTCATCCTCTTCCTCATCTTCATCCACATCCTATCCTGATCCTCATCGTCATCCTCATCCTCTTCCTCATCCTCATACTTATCCTCATCCTATCCTCATCCCCATCCTCATTCCTATCACAAATTTGGCTTGATGCCTTTTTCTCTTATTCCTCCCTCATATATATAGTACATCATTCTTTAACGGGAATCTTTCCCATTTACAACTAATAATTACATGATTATTGCATTTCCTATTTCGTAGTCTGAATATTAAGAAACCTAAATAAATACAATGAATATGTGAATATATGATTTCCTAATTTATATAACTAATAATAGGAAATCAACGATATACATTTATAGCCAATAAGATGAAATGGATTATGCTGAATCCTTGCCTAAATCCCCCCTCAAATTGATGCGGCTGATCCAGAAGCATCAATTTGCTAATGAGAAACTGGTGACGAGGACGAGGAACAACCTTGGTAAAAATATCTGCTAGCTGAAGTGTAGAGGTCACATGTGGAAGGGAAATGATATGATCATCATAGGCTTCACGGATGGAATGACAATCTACCTCAATGTGCTTAGTACGTTCATGAAAAACGGGATTGGCAGCAATTTGAATAGCACTAGTATTGTCAGCAAGGAGAGGCGTGGCATTGGGTTGAGGAAAGCCAAGGTCAGCCAAAAGACCACGAAGCCAAATAATTTCAGAACATGCCAGAGACATAGCTCGGTATTCAGATTCAGTAGAAGATTTAGAAACCCGTGATTGCTTTTTGCTCTTCCAAGAAATAAGTGCTGGACCTAGGAACATGCACCAGCCAGTGACGGATCGACGAGTATCTGGGCAACCAGCCCAATCTGCATCACTGTAGTCAAGCAATTGAAGAGAGGAACCGGCTGAAAAAACAACCCACGATGAGAAGTTCCTTTCAAGTAACGAATGATACGGCGAACAACAGCCAAATGAAGATGGCGAGGTGTGTGCATAAATTGGCTAACTTGCT
>NC_032027.1:15710231-15711145 GCF_001865875.1 Lupinus angustifolius | reverse complement strand
AATTCACATTGTAATATCAACTAATTGTCCCACTGAAATTAAATTGGAAACAAGTCCCGGAGAAACAAACACATTCTGAAAAGAGGAATTAATATCCCCCACAACAGCAATTGAAAGGGTATTACCATCAGCGAATTGAATGGTTTGTGTTCCCGTGTAGGATTGAACATTGTGTAAATAGTTTGGGGAACTAGTTATATGATTTGAGGCCCCAGAATCAACAAACCAGGGGGTAGAGTTATGATTGGGCTTACCCTGAATACCTAAGGCAGAGAGTGCTGAGATTACAATTTGCTGCACCATTTCAGGAGTCGGAACAGCAATAGTAGAGACTGCAGAAGGTGCTGCTGTGGAGGGCTGTCCAGGAACAGCAGTAAAGGCCTGCACTCGTCGCTGATTTGGTCTTGTCGGGCATTCCGTAATGATATGACCGTGCTGCTTACAATAGTTGCAAAATTTATTAAGGGTAATCGCTGATGGTAATCGCTGAACTTGTCTCATGTCTCTGCCTTTACCTCTTCCTTGAGCAGAATAGGCAACAGTGATAGCGTCCAAAGCATTGCTATCACGTGACATGGCTCCTTGAGTGAGAAGACGTTGTTCTTCTCGAAGTAATTCTCCAACACACACGTCCAAAGACGGCAAAGGATTCCTATTTAATAAAGCAGCACGAGTAACGTCGAAATCTGGCCTGAGCTTCATGAGGAACTGATCCCGCTTACTGACTTCATAAACTTCTTGAATGGCAGCCAGCGAATCCTTGGGAACATCAGCATGTAGAATGGCTGAGTGTTCAGCCCAAAGGTTAAGGAATCCTGAGTAATAATCTTGGATGGACAGATTATCTTGTTTGTAATTAGCGATGTCTAGCTCCAATTGAAAGCGCTTAGCAGTGTTGTTTTGATTGTAGATGC
>NC_032027.1:15709501-15710131 GCF_001865875.1 Lupinus angustifolius | reverse complement strand
TCGTAGTCTGAATATTAGGAAACCTAAATAACTACAATGAATATGTGAATATATGATTTCCTAATTTATATAACTAATAATAGGAAATCAACGGTATAGATTTATAGCCAATAAGATCAAATGGATTCTGCTGAATCCTTGCCTAACAATTCCATCCTCATCCTCATGCTCATCCTCATCCTCATCCTCATACTCATCCTCATCCTCATACTCATCCTCATCCTCATCGTCATCCTACCCTCATCATCATCCTCATCCTATTCCTCTTCCTCATCCTCATCCTCATCCTATCCTCATCCTCATCCTCATCCTTATCCTCATCCTCATCCTCGTCCTCATCGTCTTCCTCATCATAATCCTCATCCTATCCTCATCCTCATCCAATCCTAGTCTTTATCCTCGCCATCTTCCTCATCCTCATCTTATCCTCATCCCCCCCGTCATCCTATCCTCTTCGTCATCCGCGTCCTCTTCCTCTTCCTCATTTTCATCATATCCTCATCCTATCCTCATCCTATCCACATCCTCATCGTTATCCTCATCCTCATCCTCTTCCTCTTCCTCATACTCATCCTATCCTTATCCCCATCCTCATGCTATCCTCATCCTCATCCTCATCCTATCCTCATC
>NC_032027.1:15708028-15709401 GCF_001865875.1 Lupinus angustifolius | reverse complement strand
CCTCTTCCTCTTCCTCTTCCTCTTCCTCATCCTCATCCACATCCTCATCCTCATCATGATCCTGATCCTATTCATCATCCTCATCGTCATCCTAATCTTGTCCTCATCCTCATCCTATCCTCATCCTCATCCTATCCTTATCCTCATCCTCATCTTCATCCTCATCCTATCCTCATACTCATCCTATCCTTATCCTTATCCTCATCGTCATCCTCATCCTCAACCTCTTCCGCTTCCTCATCCTCATACTTATCCTAATCCTATCCTCATCCTCATCCTCATTCCATCCTCTTCCTCTTCCTCATCCTCATCCAATCCTCAGCCTCGTCCTATCCTCATCCTTATCCTATCCTCATCCTTATTCTATCCTCATCCTATCCTCATTGTCATCCTCAATCTCATCCTACCCTCCTCCTTATCGTCTTCCTCATTCACATCCTCATCCTATCCTCATCCTCATCGTCATCCTATCCTCATCCTCCTCCTCTTCCTCATCCTCATCCTATCCTCATCCTCATCTCATCCTATCCTGATCCTCATCGTCATCATCTTCCAAATCATCATCCTCATCCTTATCCTCATCCTATCCTCATCCACAACCTCATCTTATCCTGATCCTCATCCTGATCCTATCCTCATCCTCATCCTCATCCTCATCCTATCCTCATCATCATCCTCATCCTATTCCTCTTACTCATCCTCATCATCACCCTATCCTCATCCTCATTCTATCCTCATCCTCATCCTCTTCCTCATCCTAACTTCGTCCTCAACCTCATCATATCCTCATCCTCACCCTATCCTCTTTCTCATCCTCATCCCCATCCACATCCTATCCACATCCTCATCCTCACACTCATCCTACCCTCCTCTTCATCCTCATCCTCTTCCTCATCCTATCTTTGTCCTCATCCTCATCCTATCCTCTTCCTCATCCTCATTATCGTCATCCTCATCCTCATCCAATCCTCATCCTCATTCTCATCCTCATCCTCTTCCTCTTCCTCATCCTCATCCTATCCTCAACCTCGTCCTCATTCTCATCCTCGTCCTCTAACTCTGCCTCTTCCTCATCCTCGTCCTCATCCTCATCCTCATCCTCATGCTCATCGTCATCCTCATCCTCCTCGTTATCCTATCCTCATCGCCATCCTCATCCTCATCCAATCCTCATCCTCATTCTCATCCTCATCCTCTTCCTCTTCCTCATCCTCATCCTATCCTCAACCTCGTCCTCATTCTCATCCTCGTCCTCTAACTCTGCCTCTTCCTCATCCTCGTCCTCATCCTCATCCTCATCCTCATGCTCATGCTCATCCTCATCTTCGTCCTCACCCTCATGCATCCTCATCCTATCCTCCTCCTCATCCTCA
>NC_032027.1:15707473-15707928 GCF_001865875.1 Lupinus angustifolius | reverse complement strand
TCTTCCTCATCCTCAATCTCATCCTATCCTCGTCTTCATCCTCATCCCATCCTCATCCTCATCTTCATCCTATCCTCCTCCTCATCATCATATTATCCTCATCCTATTCCTCTTCCTCATCCTCATCCTATACTCATCCTTATCCTCATCCTCATCATATCGTCATCCTCATCCTAAACCTCATCCAATCCTCATCCAATCCTAATCCTCATCCTCATCCTGATCCTGATCCTCATCCTCATCCTCATCCTCATCCTCATCCTATCCTCATCCTCAACGTCATCCTCATCCTCTTCCAATCCTCATCCTCATCATCTTCCTCATCCTCATCCTCATCCTCATCCTCATCCTCATCCTATAATCATCCTCATCCTCATCCATTTCTCAATCTCATCCTGATCCTGATCTTGATCCTCATCCTCATCCTATCCTCATCCTCATCCTATCCTCATCCT
>NC_032027.1:15706890-15707373 GCF_001865875.1 Lupinus angustifolius | reverse complement strand
CATCCTGTCCTCATCCTCATCCTGTCCTCATCCTCATCCTCTCCTCATCCTCATCCTCATCGTCATCCTCGACCTATCCTCATCCTCTTCCTCATCCTATCCTCATCCTCATCCTCTTCCTCATCCTCATTTTCATCCTATCCTCATACTTATCCTATCCTGATCCTCATCCTCATCCTCTTCCTCATCCTCCTCCTCGTCCTCATCCTCTTCCGCATCCAATCCTCATCCAAATTCTCGTCCTCATGCTCGTCCACATTCAATCCTCATCCTATCCTCATCCTCATCCTCATCCTCTTCCTCTTCCTCATCCTCATCCTATCGTCATCCTATCATCATGCTCATCCTCATCCTATCCTCATCCTCTACTTCATCATATCCTCAATCTCATCCTCATCCTCATCCTTATCCTCTTCCTCATCCTCTTCCTCTTCCTCATCCTCATCCTCATCCTCATCCTCATCCTCATCCTCATCCTCATCC
>NC_032027.1:15704800-15706790 GCF_001865875.1 Lupinus angustifolius | reverse complement strand
CTCATCCTCTTCCTCATCCTATCCTCATCCTCATCCTCATCCTCATCCTCTTCCTCTTCCTCATCCTCATCCTATCGTCATCCTATCCTCAAGCTCATCCTCATCCTATCCTCATGCTCATCCTCATCCTCATCCTCATCCTAATTCTATCCTCATCCTCATCCTCAACCTCATCCTATCCGCAACCTCATGCTCGTCCTTGTTCTACCCTCATCCTATCCTCATCGTCATCCTCATCCTATCCTCATCCATATTCTCGTCCTCATACTATCATCATCCTCGACCTCATCTTATCTTCATCCTATCCTCATCCTATCCTCATGCTCATCCTCATCTTATCCTCGTGCTCATCATCATCCTCATCCTCATCCTCATCCTCATCATCTCCTCATCCTCAACCTCAACCTCATCCTATCCTCACCCTCGAGCTCGTCCTTATTCCATCGTCATCCTATCCTTATCGTCATCCTATCCTTATCGTCACCCTCATCCTCATCTTATCCTTATGCCTCATGTTCTTCCTATCCTCAACCTCATCCTCATCCTCATCCACTTCCTCATGCCCGTCCTATCCTTGTCTTATCCTCATCCACATCCTCGTCCTCATCTTATCATCATCCTCATCCTATCCTCATCCTCAACCTCATCCTCTTCCTCATCCTCATCCTCATCCTCATACTCTTCCTAATCCTCATACTCTTCCTAATCCTCATTGTCATCCTATCCTCATCATCAACCTCATCCTGATCCTCATCCTCATCCTATCCTCATCCTCATCCTCAACCTCATCCTATCCTCATCCTCATCCTATCCTCATTGTCATCCAATCATCAGCCTCATCCTCTTCCTCTTCCTCATCCTATTCTCATCCTCATCCTCTTCCTCATCCTCATCCTATCCTCATCCTCGTCCTCATCCTCATCCTATCCTCGTCCTCATCCTCTTCCTCATCCTTATCCCCATCCTATCCACATCCTCATCCTTTTCCTCATGCAATCCTCATCCTCATCCTCTTCCTCACCCTCATCCTATCCTCATCCTCTTTCTCATCCTCATCCTATCCTCATCCTATCCTTATCCTCATCCTAGCCTCATCCTCATCCTAGCCTCATCCTCGTCCTCGTCCTCATCCACATCCTATCCCCATCCTCATTCTCCTCCTCATCCTATTCTCATCCTCATCCTCATTTGATCCTCATTCTCATCCTCATGCTCTTCCTATCTTCATCCTCTTCCTCATCCAATCCTCATCTTCATCCTCTTCTTCATCCTCATCCTCATCCTCTCCTCATCCTCATCCTCGACCTCATCCTCATCCTCGTCCTCATCCACATCCTATCCTCATCCTCATTCTCGTCCTCATCCTCATCTTCATCCTCATCCTCATCCTCATCCTGTGCTCATCCTCATCGTCATCCTCATCCTCATGCTCATCCTCATCATCATCCTCATCCTCATCCTCATCCTCATCTTGATCCTGATCCTAGTCCTCATGCTCATCCTTATCCTATCCTCATCGTCCTCCTCATCCTCATCATCATCCTCCTCCTTATCATATCCTCATTATCATCCTCATCCTCTTCGTCTTCCTCATCCTCATCCTCATCCTCATCCTCATCCTCATCCTCATGCTGATCCTCATCCTCATCCTCATCCTCATCTTATCCTCATCCTCATCCTAACCTCATATCGCATCCTATCCTCGTCTTCATCCTCATCCCATCCTCATCCTCATCTTCATCCTATCCTCCTCCTCATCATCATCTTATCCTCATCCTATTCCTCTTCCTCGTCCTCATCCTATACTCATCCTTATCCTCATCCTCATCATATTGTCATCCTCATCCTCAACCTCATCCAATCCTCATCCTATCCTCATCCTCATTGTTATCCTATCCTCATCATGATCCTCATCCTTATCCTCAACCTCATCCTCATCCAATCCTCATCCTCAACCTCATCCTATCGTCATCCTCATCCTCGTCCTATC
>NC_032027.1:15703382-15704700 GCF_001865875.1 Lupinus angustifolius | reverse complement strand
CGTCTTCCTCATCCTCATCCTCATCGTCATCCTCATCCTATCCTCATCCTCTTCCTGATCCTATCTTCATCCTCATCCTCTTCCTCATCCTCATTTTCATCCTATCCTCATACTTATCCTATCATGATCCTCATCCTCATCCTCTTCCTCATCCTCCTCCTCGTCCTCATCCTCTTCCTCATCCAATCCTCATCCAAATTCTCGTCCTCATGCTCGTCCACATTCTATCCTCATCCTCATCCTCATCCTATCGTCATCCTATCTTCAAGCTCATCCTCATCCTATCCTCATCCTCATCCTCTACTTCATCCTATCCTCATCCTCATCCTCTTCCTCATCCTCATCCTTATCCTCATCCTCTTCCTCTTCCTCATCCTCATCCTATCCTCAAGCTCATCCTCATCCTATCCTCATGCTCATCCTCATCCTCATCCTCATCATCGTTCTATCCTCATCCTCATCCTCAACCTCATCCTATCCTCATCCTCATAAAATCTTCATCCTCATCCTCATCCTCGTTCTATCCTCATCCCATCCTCATCCACATCGTCATCCTCATCCTATCCTCTTCCTCATCCTATCCTCATCCTCATCCTCATCCTCATCCTCATTTTCATCCTATCCTCATACATATCCTATCCTGATCCTCATCCTCTTCCTCATCCTCATCCTCTTCCTCATCCAATCCTCATCCAAATGCTCGTCCTCATGCTTGTCGACATTCTATCCTCATCCTATCCTCATCCTCATCCTCATCCTCATCCTCTTCCTCATCCTCATCCTATCGTCATCCTATCCTCAAGCTCATCCTCATCCTATCCTCATGTTCATCCTCATCCTCATCCTCATCCTCATTCTATCCTCATCCTCATCCTCAACCTCATCCTATCCGCAACCTCATGCTCTTCCTTATTCTATCCTCATCCTATCAGATAGGATAGGATAGGATATGATCGGATAGGATAGGATAGGATATGATCGGATAGGATAGGATATAGGATAGGATAGGATAGGATGGGATATGATAGGATAGGAAAGGATAGGATAGGATAGGATATGATAGGATAGGATAGGATAGGATAGGATAGGATAGGATAGGATAGGATAGGTTAGGATAGGATAGGATAGGATAGGATAGGATAGGATAGGATAGGATAGGATAGGATAGGATAGGATAGGATATGATACGATATGATACAAAATGATAGGATATGATATGATAGGATATGATAGGTAAGAATAGGATATGATAGGATAGGATAGGATAGGATAGGATAGGATAGGATAGGATAGGATAGGATAGGATAGGATAGGATAG
>NC_032027.1:15700360-15703282 GCF_001865875.1 Lupinus angustifolius | reverse complement strand
TATTAAGTAATATAGATATGCAACTTATAGTTAATATATTTGAGGTGGTTATATAAGATTATATGGTTTTTTTAAATTAAAATTTTGAAGGGCAAATTAGGAATATAGAAATTATGCCATGGTGGTGGTTACACCATGTTTTGGCTTTATATATAGTATAGATAATACTTTATGTATTGTTTAAACCTTATCTTTTTCTGTGTTATATAGTATATAACATAATTTATAGTCTCCCCCATGTATCTCTTTGGAGATGAGATTAATTCCACATTCCCTTATTTTTATCTATGTTAATAATATTTTAAATATTATATAAGAAATGCCAACCCTAAATTTGTCTCCATCATTAACTATCTCTCTTCATAACCACCTCCACTCACTCCATAATAAATTCTCTATTCTCCTCACATTACAAAAACGGCAGGGACTACACTGCTGAGTAAAGTGAAGGCTTTTCTATGGTAACTTCTATTTCTTTTCTTTGTTTTGTGATGTTGAGTCTATATTTTATTCTAAATCACAAGTTATTTGTCTTCCCTTTCTATTGAGATGATGTCATAAACTTTCATGCATACTCTCACTTTGAAATAGTAAATCAATGTGCACAGATAATAATTCAAATAAATAGTCTTTTAATAGTAGTCATGTGAAGAATCACCTCTAGGGCATAAAGCTTCATGCCCTTACTCCTAGGATTGCTAAATTGGTTTCTACTCACAATTTTTATTTTACAAAAACTTTTCTCAAATGGTTTTTGATTTATGATTGTCTCTAAATAAACAATTTGTCGAGAACAACTAGATTAATGATTTTGTAAAGAAGACTATTTTCCATTTTTTACTTTTAAACAAAACAGAGAGCCCCTTGTGATTTTAAAAAGCTTTATTCCTAATTTTATATATCAAACAAAAGCTCATATTGTACGGTGTGTAAATTTAATATATTGTAAAGGGATCTTGTGCGTCCGTGGTAAGTAGGGATTTAATTGTTTGCAATTTTTCTATAATAATTGTTTAGTTTATATTTTGATTGTTAGAAGAGCCAATTTCCTTTGTTTTCTATAAAAAAGATAGTGGCCAACTAAAATGTATTATATACGTCCAGTGTAAACCAATATATTTGTTGTAATACATACTATTATCACTGTTATTTCATGTCCTCAATGAGTTAAATATTTATCGTACCTTAATATTTAGTTTTAAAGCAACATATAATGGTTTTTACATAAGCATAACATTGTTCTATGTCTTTTGAGATGTGTTTAAGTCTGAGTTATTTGAATTGATTGTTATTTCATTGTTTGATAAAGTGATGCCATTTTCAGGGATGGCAAGAGAAAGTGCTTGGGTTGCTTTGCTTCTTACTTTAACATTCAAGACTCTCTTTTTGCTGAAGTCCTAGCTGCAATTATGGCTATTCAAATGGCTCACTCTAAAGGTTGGTTTTTTGTTTGGTTAGAGTGTGATTCAACTGCAGTGGTGGACATATTCAAAGGCACTAAACTGGTGCCTTGGAGGTTAAGCAACCTCATGAACAAATGCACTCGGTTAATGATGGCTATGCAAGTGCAAGTGTCCCATATTTTTAGGGAAGGGAATGTTTGTGCGGATAGATTGGCGAATTTTGTTTGTCAAATTTAAATTGGATTATTGGTGGGAGTCCCCCCCCCCTATTGGTGGGAGTCCCCCATCCTTCTTGTTGCATGATTTTCATAGAAATTTGCTGCTCCTTCCTAACTATAGGTTTAGGGGTTTGTAATGGTTGCTCTTTCTTAATATATTTCCGGGTGTGTTGACACCTTTGTTTTAAAAAAAAAAAATTTCATAAAGTGATCATATTTTGGTCAAGCGGATGTTAATGGTGTCGCTCATGGTGGTGTAACAAGTTGAAGTTATGAGATAAAGCGGCTAAGGTGATGGAGAAGACCATTGTGGTCTTAGAGTATTTCATTAAAGGTTTTCCTCTCCGATTCCCTCAAAAGTCGGAGAGTCTTGTAGATTAGGAACTCTCATGGAAACATGTTTTCATGTAAGAGTCTTTAATCCTTTTTCATGACAATGTATAGAGTCTTAGATATTTGATTGTGCTGGAAATATATGTTTATGAATTCATTGTTGTGTGTAACATAATGCGAGGTACTCGCTTATCGTATTACATCGTCATGGAAGGTCGTTAAATAATTATGTTTGAATGCATGTGAGTATTGTGATGAATTAAGAATTGTTTTGTGTTGAATGTTTGTGACAATGTCGTCATTTAGAAATATCTCAATTGTAATGGTTATGTTATGGATTGTTGTATAGTTGTATTCGAATGGAATATATATATATACACATATATATATATATATACATATATATATATATATATTGTTGTATTGATATCGAAAAATATAATTAAGTTGATTGTAGTATTGGTTTCAAAATATATAACTTGATCATTGCATTTAATGAGAAATATATATGTTAGTTGTTATAATAATATGAAAAATACAAGAGTTTGAAATTGAGATCTTGCTTGTATATTTAATTACTAAGTTAGTGTCTTGAGCTCGTCCGAGGACATGCATATAATAGTAAAAATGCACTGGGGCTGAGACAACTAATATAGTAATGATTTTGGATACTAAGTTAGCGTCTTGAGCTCGTCCATTGGACTTGACATGATAGAAATGCATTGGAGCTGAGACGACTAACTTAGGTGATGTTTGTTGAAATAAAAAATTGGAAAACCTTGATTAAAAGATTTAATGGACTAACATCGGTTAGTGTGCATGCATTGCATTCGTGTAGTTGGAGTTGGAGAAAATGGAAAGATACGATGATAGAAATATCATTGGGATTTGGATAGGGGCGGCAATGACAGTGATTTGTCAAGAAGCCTTGAGGGATTGCTTAGGTGGGATAGTCTAGTGAGGGTCCG
>NC_032027.1:15660844-15700260 GCF_001865875.1 Lupinus angustifolius | reverse complement strand
TGTAGTTGGAGTTGGAGAAAATGGAAAGATACGATGATAGAAATATCATTGGATTTGGATAGGGGAGGCAATGACGGTGATTCGTCAAGAAGCCTTGAGGGATTCCTTAGGTGGGATAGTCTAGTGAAGGTTTGGGTTCATTACCCGTATGACCAGGATAGTCTTACATGCAAACTAAGTGGTCTCTGACACCCCCTTGAGCATTTCATGATCGGTAGAGAGGAATCTTGAAACGGGCTAGGCTTACCATGTAAGCACCTCTGATAGAGGTAATTGGAAAACAATTGATTGTTACTTGTCGTTGTTAAAGATATCTGTACTCCCGATTGCTTTCCCACTAGGATCTTGGCCTTCGAGTATTGTAACTTCGGTGGTGGTTGGTTGGTGAATTGCATATTGCATTGCATGAAAGATATATTAATTGTGGATGTGAATATTCTCTTGTATAAGACACTAACTTCATGCACCATTTGTATATGTTTGACATTGTTTGATTATAGTGTTGTTATAGGGTGTCGCACTTTAATGTTATTTCTCTATGTAATTCCACACTGCGGTCGTCATAGTTGGTTCTTACTCCCTTTTCTTTGTCTTTTCTATGGTCTATACTATGTGTATGTCCAGGTTTGTTGCAGTCGCTATATGGATATCCATTGATGGAAATATAGACAAGAAGAACTTAACTAATATATAGTTAAGTATCTTGTTTATATTGGGATTATTGACTCTGATTTAGGAACACCCTTAGTCTTTTGAACTAATTTTTGTATAATTTATATTTTATGAAAAATACTTAAGAGTGATTCTTTTCGCATACCGGATGTCTTTTATAATCATTATGCTAAGATTAATATTAATGATTTTGTAAAGCTATATACTTCAACAAATAGATAATTATATAAATCATGGTTTTCAGGTTGAATGTGATACCTCGTTTTTGGGTAATAATAATATTGAATATTTCCGTATTTTGAACATGTTAATAAAAATAAATTTTAATTTCACTTTGATTTTCTAACAGTTTGCCTTTAATTTTATTTAAATTTTCATCATATTTTTATAATGAAGTCTTAATTTCGAAGTTGCAAAATCGGGGTGTTACAATTTTCAAATACTACTAATTTATAATACCAATAACATATTATTATTGTCACCTTTTTGATATAAAATTGTAGAGATGATTAAAATCAGCTTTGATTAATTTTCCTTTTTCCTTTGGAAACATAATTTTCTTGAACCAAAATAGTAAAAAACAAGAAAACCTAAAACCTAGTTTGTTGACAGCTGCTAGTAACGAATTACTATTCTTCACCACTTCGAAATAAATTTATATCATTGGTTTATTTTCTTTATTCATTTAGTAGTTTAATTTTCGTGAATTAAATAAAGTAAAAAATTAAATAAAAATATAATTGATGTCAACTTTCCTCTTTGATATTATACTTAGAAAGCATAAAGAGTTAATTTGAAACCCCAAAATAATATATTTCCAGTTTATTCAGCATGTCTAAAACTTCCAAAATTCCATTAGTTGAAATTGACATTTAGGTCAAAAAAGTGGTTTGAGAGAGATAAAAAATGTGTTCATTTAAAAAAATCCATTCGATTTTCGAATACTACTATTTTAATATTTCCATGTAATAATTGTTAACAATAACATATTATTATCTGTCATTTATTTTCCTCTTTCCTTTGAAAAATTTAAGTTTTGGGATACAAAATAGTAATAGTTTTAAGTAAAAATATAATTAGAATCAAGTTTACACATCGGAAATGATATTATACTCAACAAGCGTAAATAAATTATTTGAAACTCCAAAAGAATGTTTATCGAACTTATTCATCATGTTTTACAGTTTCAAAATTTCATAAAATGAAATTGACTTATGTTCTAGAAAATAGTTGGATAGAGAATAAAAAAACCAGCCTTTCTTAACCAATTAACAATTTGATATTTGTTTTTTTGAAGGCTAGGTGCAAAGCACCCGGAAATATATCAAATAGGAAACCAGTATTACAAAAAGAACAAAGACCAGAGAATTAATACAAATTTTTACATCTAAAGCTAGGAAGACCAAGCTTCTCCCTATGAATGTCCTGCCTAATTAAGGTTGGAGCCTGATCCCACCAACTATCAACCTTAGAAGAAATGCCAAAAGAAACAAGCTTGTCGGCACACATGTTTCCTTCCCTATATATGTGTGAGACTTTGAATGTCATGGAGGACAGGAATGCCTTACACCGATACCATCTATTGAGCAGCTTCCAAGGCACCTGAAACTTGCCATTAAAGATGTCAACCACCGTAGCCGAGTCACATTCCAACCAAAGAGCAATCCAACCTTTCCTGTGAGCCATCCCTATTGCAGAAATTGCAGCCAGAAGCTCAGCATACAAAGAATCCTGAATGCTTGTAGTATGAAGAAATACCCCCTAAGAAGGAACCATCATTATCACGGAAAATGCCACCCCTGAAGGACCAGGAGCACCATGAGAAGCCCCATAGATATTGAAATACTACTATTCAATAGATTAATAATGAATAAAACACTAGCTATTTGTTTATTAAAAAATCTCTATTTTATTTTCAAATACTTGTATTTTATTATAAAGCCAAATAATTATGAACTCTATTTTATATTTCTAGCACCTACTTCACTTACTAATACTAATAATATATTATTGTTGTTCACCTTGAACCAAATTAGTGAAAAATTTAAAACTAAAATTGATTTCAATATTAATCATGGAAAATTGTATTATAATTTGGAAATGTCAAAAGTACGTTTTGAGACTCCAAAAGACGTTTCTTCAAGATTATTCTCCTTGTTTGACACTATCAAAAAAGTTTAGGTTGACATTGATTTTCTTTCCAAAAATTAGTTTGATAAAGAATAAATGTAATGGTCATTCTTAAAAAAATAAAAATTTTATTTTCAGATACTAATATTTATATAATACTATATAATAATTATTATATGTAGTATAATCTAGTTTGTATACTATATCCAATAACATATTATTATTCTTCATCACTTCGATATAAAATTGTAAAGGTTGAGATTCAAAATATCTTTGGTTTATTTTACTTTTCAATTGGAAAAATTAATTTTTTTTGAATAAAAATAGTAATAATTTAAATAAATTTTTTAATTGGTGTCAATTTATTTTCGTTGGAAACGGTATTATACTTAACAAGCATAAAAAGTATATTTTGAGACTACAAAATACTTTTCATTCAAATTTATTCAGCATGTCTAACACTTTCAAAATCTCCTATGTTGAAATTGATTATAATTTCCTAAAAAATACTTTGAGAAGGATTAAAAACATTTGGTTATTATATTAAAAAAAATTGAAATTCATTTTAAAATAGATATATTTTTATAATACTGTCCAATATTATAAATTCTACTCTACTACAACCCAATTTTTGTTACTATTACTAGTAACGAATTATCATTCTTCACTACTTTGAAATATGGTTATAGATGTGAAGAATCAAATTATCTTTTATTTATTTTAATTTAGGAGAGTAATTTTTGTGAATCAAAGTAGTAAATAATTAACATAAAAAATATGAGTGGTGTCAATTTTCCTAATTGGAAATGGCATTGTGCTTTCCAAGCAACAAAAATATGATTTAGAACGAAAAATAATTAATCATGTATGACACTTTCAAAATTCCATTAGTTGAAATTAACTTTAAGGTCCAAACAATAGTTGTAGATCGATAAAAAAAATCAATTCCATTTTCAAAAACTACTATTTATATATTTCCATGAAAATATTCTTAACTAAAACTAAATTTGTATACTATTTACCTACAAATTTTGTTATTCTTCGCCACTTTTATATCTATTAATAACCAATGGTATTCTAATTTGGAAGCGTGAGAAGTATATGTCGATTTCCAAAAGAATGATTTTTTAGTTTATTCGGCATGTTGATAAGAGTGTGAGAAGTACATGTTGATAAATAATAAAAACTGGCCATTCCTAAAAATATAAAAAATGGATTTCGAAATACTACAATTTATATAATACAATGAAATAATTGTTTACTCAACTATAATCAACTTTGTTTACTATCATCAACAACATAATATTATATCTAGATTTTTTTTCCTTTTCCATTTGATAATTTATGTTTTGGGAATCAAAATAGTATCAGTTTTAAGTACAAAATCTAATTGTAGTCAATTTTACTCATTGGCAATAATATTTTACTTAGAAACCATCAAATGTATATTTATAGACTCCAAAAGAACATTTTACAAGTTTATTCAGAACATTTGAACTTCAATAGTTCGTCGCTCAAAATTGATTAAGTTCAAAAAATACTAATAAAGAATAAAAAAATTTGTCATTCTTAAAAAAAATCAAAATTTGATTTTCAAATACTAATATTTTTATAATATAATGAGTTTTTTTTTAACTCTACTACTAGAAATTTTGTTTACTATTACAAACAACATATTATTGTTCTTCATCACTTTGATATAAAATTATAAATGAGAAGATTCAAATTATCTTTGGTTTATTTTCCTTTCTCAATTAAAATTTTAATTTTTGGTAATAAAAAAGTGATAGTTTTGAATAAAAAATATAATTGGGGAAAATGTTACTCATTGGAAATGATATTAAACTTAGAAAGTGTCAAAAATATATTTTCAGACCCAAAAATAATTTTTTAATGTCTATTAACATGTTTCAAACTTTGCAAATTTCATTGGTAGAAACTGACCAAAGTTCTAAAAAATAGTGTGATAAAGAATAAAAAAATCTGATGTTTTTATAAAAACATCTCTATTTAATTTTCAAATATTACTCTTTCATAATATCGTAAAATAGTTACTAACTCTATTTTATTTTACTTGCACCTACTTTGTTTACTAATAATAATAACATATTATTAATGTTGACCTTTGCAGTATAAAATTATTGAGATGAAGATTAAAATCAACTTTGGTATATTATAATGTTTCAATGGGAAATATCATTTTTCTGAACCAAAATAGTAGCAACTTTAAAACTGAAATTGATATCTATTTTATTCATCGAAATGTTATTTATAAATAAAAAATTCATTGGTTGAGATTGACTAAAGTTTGAAAATTACTTTGATGAAGAATAAAAATATTGGCCATTCTTTAAAAGCAACAATTTTACATTCAAATAGTACTATTTATATAATACATGAAATAATTGCGTAGATTTAAATTATCTTTGTTTTATTTTACTTCCCAATAACAATCTTAATTTTTTTTCGAAATCAAAATAGTAATAATTTTAAATAAAAAACATAATTGGTGTCAATTTTCATAATTGGAAATGGTATTATAATTAAGAAGCATAAAAAATATATTATGAGACTCCTAAATTATTTCCTTTAAATCTTATTCAGCATGTCTAACAATTTTCAAATTCCACGTGCTGAATTTGACTATAAAGTCCTAAAAATACTTTGAGAGTGATTAAAAATATTGATTATTTGATTAAAATATTGAAATTCATCAACAAATAAATATATTTTATTATATTGTATATAAACTCTGCTCTACTACAACCCAGTTTGTTTACTATTACATTTAATGAAATATTATTCTTCACCGTTTTGAAATAAAATTATAGATGTGAAGATTCAGATTTTGAAATATAATTCTTCACCGTTTTCATTTTCCATTTCAGAATTTAATTTTTTGAATCAAAATAGTAAAACATTTAAATAAAAATTGTAATTGGTATCCATTTTCTTAATTTGAAATGGTATTTACTTAGAAAACATCAAAAATATGTTTTGATACCCAAGAATAGTTAATTTCAAGTTTAATATAGCAATGCTAACACTTTCAAAATTCCATCGGTTGAATTTAGTCTAAAGTCCAAAAAATAGTTTGAGAGAGATAAAAAAACTTCTTCATTTAAAAAACTCGATTCAATTTTCATATACTACTATTTATATATTTCCATGAAATAATTATTAATTCTACTCTACTAGAACCCAATTTATTTACTATTACCAACAACATTTTGACATTGCAAATAGTCAAAGATTGCATATGTGATTGACCTATATGGTTTTGATGAAGACAAAGACTTGTTGGAAGCATAAAGACATGGACATCGTAATAAACAACATGACGAAGACTAAAGGTCAATATTATAGACTTAGGATTATTTTTATATTCTAGAAGTCCTAATATGATTGCCTAGTTTGAGTCTAGGTTAGGTAAACCTTGGGTGGAAGTCTCACAAGAGGTTAAAATGAATCCATATATATAAAATAAGGCATAACATCCTAACATATATGATAAGTAGAATCATGCATAAGCATTGAGCATACATGGTTTTTGTGCATCAAAGTATTATATATTTCAAAATCATGTATTGCATGTTCATACATCGTATAGAAAGTTTACCATGCATCAAAGAAACATACTTTCAATTATATTAATCGATTATAATGGTTAATAATCGAGTAAGTCACATGAGAATCCATTAATCGATTAAGGATAAATGTAATCACTTAAAGGGAGTTACAACGGCTAACTACCTAGGATTTCTAGTTCGTTAATTGATTAAACAAGTTGCTAATCAATTAAGACATAGTAGAAAAACAATATTTTCATGACGTGTTAATCGATTAAGCTAAAAGATAATCGATTATTGACAGGTAAAAACAATTTTATATAAAAGTTGTATTTTCAACCAATGTTCATAATAATCATAAGGAAAAAGAAAAACGAGAAATTGTGTTTAGAAATTTCACATCATCTTGCTTATTCTCTGAGTGAAAGCATAGTGTGAATTATTGCAAAGTTTCTTTGAAATCATTGAGAGAAAAGACAGGAAAATCTTTTCAAAAGCGTGCATTACTTTCATACATCTTGATAAACCATTGCATTTCATCTCATCTAGTTTACGCTTCTTGTGAGGGTTCTATAGAAGGTTTAGAGCTGAGTTTCAAAGTTATATTAGCACATTAAGTGTGCATCATAACTAGGCAAAAGAGAAGATGTATCTTCACGAGTGCAAGAAGTCTTAGATAGAGTGAGAAAGTGGCTGGGGCCAGAATCACGAAAGGTGTTAGTATCCGAGTTGGCGAGTGGAGTGGACAAACTGAGTTAGGGCTCAATGGATCCAATAAGGGAGTTCTTGTTACTTGTATTGAAAGTGTGATTTTAAGAACAACTAATTTCCATAGTGAAAAAAATCCCCAGAGATCAGAAGGGGAGGCATGGATGTAGTTTCCAAGTGGACCAACAAACGAACCAAGATGAAAATCCTTGAGCATTTTTCTTTTCCCTATCTCTTTTACTTTTCAATTTTTATGATTCCTTGAGTTTTTTATTTGTGTGATTTGAGATTACTGTTCATAATCTATGATAAAATCAATAATCAAATTAGGGTCATAATGATTGATAATCACTTTGATTGCATTGCAAGAAATCATTTTTTTCTACAATAACAAGATTAAGTATAATCGATTAAGGTTGTTAATAATCGATTAAACAGTTCTGAGAATAATCGATTAACAAGACTCATAATCGATGAAGAACGGTGAGTTTCAGTTTTACGCATTTATCGGAAAAGCAGGACTAGTGACCCGCTACACCTATTCACCCCACTCTAGGTGTGTTTTACCTTGTTGGTACCCAACAAGTGGTATCAGAGCTATTGACCGCTTTATTCGTTGATCCTAGGGATATTCACTATAGGTTCCACTAAACCTTTCGGCGGGAATGGTGCATCCATCAACTGATCTCTAATATTCAGTGGTGAGTGGTACGCCTACTGGAAAGTGCATAAGAAAATATTCATGGAGGCAATTGACATGGATATTTGGGAATCCGTTGTCAATTGTCCCTTTACTCCGCTACATTTGGTGGATGGTGAGCCTAAAGAAAAACCTAAAGGCTTGTGGTCTGATGACGAAAAACAAAAATTCCAGCACAACCTTAAGGCTATGAACGTCATTACTTCTGCATCATCATATGACGAGTTCTTTAGGGTCTCACATTTCCTTAACGCGAAAGAAATGTGGGATAGTTTACAAGTAACCCACGAAGGAACCAATAAAGTAAGAGCGAGAGACTAAATGCACTAACAAACGAACATGAGTTGTTTACAATGTTTCAAAATGAATCTATTAGTGATATGCAGAAAAGATTCACTCATATAGTCAATCATTTAGTTTCTTTGGATAAAATGTTTGCTAAAGGTGACCTAACAAATAAAGTTTTGAGATGCTTTGACAGAACTAGTAGCCTAAGGTCACGACAATCATGGAATTGAAGGAGGGAATCTCTCAAAAAGCTACAACATAACATGAACAAGAAGAAAGAGATGATAGATATTTTGATTTTGATCTTGACGATGAAACCGTGACACTCCTTGTTCACAAATTAACTAAATTTCTCCAAAAGAAAGGAGGCTTCAAACGGTGTCAGAAGAAAGAGGCGAAGGACTCAACTAGAAAGGGAAAGGTTCCCAAAGACCGCCTAACATGCCATGAGTGTGGCAAACCGGGACACATGCGCTATCAACATCAAGCACATCCGAAGAGGAGGAGATTGCCAAGATATGTCTCATGTCAAATACTCAGGAAGCTTCCAGCTCAAGTGATCGGGACGACACTAATAAGGTACAATATTCTGATACTTTTTCATGTTCTAAAGAGTCTCCTACGTATGATGAACTTTATACTTCTTTTGTTGAATTTCACGAGGAATTAAAGAAATTGGCTAAAATCAACGTAGACAGGAAAACAATCATCTTGTTGCATAAAAATAAAATTGTTAAAATACAAGAAGAACTAAATGAACTAAATCTTGAAAATGAGACTCTAGGCCTTATTTACTCATGTGCCTCATGTACTTGCTCTACTAAATTTATTGAGACGCCTATATGTGAATAATGCGATACTTTAAGTGTTGAAAATTCTAAGTTGAAAGAGAAATTAGTTATGTTTACTTATAGTAGTCAAAATCTAAACAGTTTACTTGTGGCTTCTAGGAATGTCAGTAACCATGTATGTATATGTTACAAACCTTCAAATAAAAGAAAACCATATACAAAACACGTAGCTCACATGCAAAATAAGTATAAACGTAACATGCCTACTTCCTTTATTATGGTACATATGGCCATACATCGATATCTTGCTATATTTGAAAATATGGTGTGCCAAGTGGTGGATATGTATGGGTGCAAAAGGGACTACATCTCTTGGTTACTAACAAGAAGGGCCCCAATCTAAATTGGGTACCCAAACGAGCCAAGTAATTTGTTTTGTAGGTATGCCTTCGAACATAGTGATAACATTGGTGTTTAGGTAGTGGTTGTTTGAGGCATATGATGGGTGATCGATCAAAGTCTTTTGATCTGTCATGCAAGGATAAAGGTAATAAGATGAGCAACAAGATATTCATTCACCAAACAAAATATTGCAAGGAACTTCTATGAAAATTCGAGATGAACAAATGTAAAGAAGCAACAACACCTATAGTGTCATCCTGCTATCCCGACAAGGATGAAAAGGGTAAAAATGTTGAGGTGACAAAATATCGAGGCATAATTGGTTCATTGTTATATCTAACATCTAGTCGTCCCGATATTATATTTAGTGTATGTATGTGTGTACATATCAAACATCACCTAATGAATCACATTTTAGTGTTGTAAAACATATCATGAAGTATCTAAAAGGAACATTATCTATGAGATTATGGTATCATAGGGATGCCTCATTATCTTTGATAGGATACTCCGATTCCGACTTCGTCGGATGTCAACTAGTTTGGAAAAGTACTAGTGAAACTTGCCACCTTTTAGGCTGCTCCTTAGTGTATTGGCACAACAAAAATCAAGCTTGCAATGCTTTATCAACCGCCAAAGCGGAATACATTGTCGCTGGTGTGTGTTGCACTCAAATATTATGGATGAACCAGCAACTATTAGACTTTGGTCTAAAGCTTGTGAAAATATCAATAAAGTGTGATAACAATAGTGCCATTAACCTATCTAAGAATCCCATTCTGCATTCTAGAACTAAGCATATTAAATCAGACACCACTTTTGAGAGAACATGTACAAAAAGGTGATTACACTCTTGAATTTTTTGAAACCTCAAAGTAATTAGCCGATATTTTCACCAAGCCCCTTCCTTAGGATAAGTTCCTTGTATTACGCAGAGAACTTGACATACTTGATGAAAAATATCTCAACTAATTTGCGTTAGGTTAATATATGCCTTGTCTTGATCTTTAACATATGAATGGATGATTCCTATGCTTAACTGAATTCATGATTGTTTTATGATTCTTTTAGTGTTTCATATACCTTTTTGTTAGGTATCAGTGGTCTAGACACACCTAGAAGGGGGGGGGGGTGAATAGGTCTAGCGGTTATCAATTACCGCTTTTCGCACCCAAAACTCGATTATGGAAAACAACCCAGGTAATCGATTAACCAGTGGGCTTAATCGATTAAAGCATATCAGAGACAGAATTGGCAGATTGGCATGTTGCACAACAAGTTACCAACAAACAAGCATATTTTAATACAGAAAACAATTAAAACAGAAAACAGTTAAAACAGAAAACAGACACGTTAATCGATTAAGACTACAAGTAATCGGTTAACCAACATATTTTAATACATGATTAAACGGTAAACTACTTATATGTTATGATTGACACCTATACATGTTTTAGCAATTATGTTAAGTCTAATATGCACATATAACATGTATGATTAATGCATGAACATATAATAAACTAGATGATATGCCTCATGAATATGATATGTCGACATTTATGGCTTGTGAGACTTGCACCTAGATTTACCTAACCTAGACTCACTAACTAAGGCACACATCCCAGACTACTTAGAAATATGACTCTATTTATATAACCTAGTCTAGATATGACCAATGAGTTTTAGGCATGTTGATTGTTGAGACAATCTTCAAGCTTTTACTAACTCCTTGTCTTCATCAAAACATCGGCAAAACATTGCTAGTGCAATCCTTGATACTTTGCACTTTCAATCTCCCCCTTTTTGATGATGACAAACACCACATCAAATTTTATGAAATAGCTCGATGATGTTGTACATTTGTGTAGCACTATGAATTTTCTGTGTATGTTTTATAAATTATTTATTTTAACAACGATTAATTTTAGAAATTAATCAGTACTGAATTAGAATAAACTATAGATGAGTGTTATTCTTGTGTTGTGATTTCCTATTTTGTGGTAAATGTTCGTAATTTTATGTGACGGAAAGTTTTTGAGCTGCTCTCGGACCCAAATTCGCCCAAATTGGGTCCAATAATGTGTTTTCAAGTTTCGTAACTCGGAATCAAATTCTGATTGTGCCATTGGCTTCAAAATATTATTTCGAATCGAGATAGACATCAATTTTATGCAGAACGCATTTCTAAATATTTTTAACTCCGAATTCCGTGGTTCGAAGTTCTAACCGTAAACCGAAGTCAGGAGATTTTTAATATCCGACCGAGTATTAGCCGACACTAATCGAGCATGGTTTATTAGCAAATGTTTCACCGAAAAGGTCACATCGCTTTCATGTAAGAGACTTGCTTGTGAAACAAGCAAAAGTACATATCCTCTTACACAAAATCCCTTAAACTACTCATCTACCTCTTACACATCTACTTTTTGGAAGAAACCATTGGTCTTTACCCACTCTCAAATCTGATTTCTTGTCCTTAAAATCCAACACCTAGCTTAGGAGGAAACCCTTCGCATTTTCTCTCTACACTTATGAATTTTAAGAACTCTTAAGGTAGTTCTTCTTAGTTCTTCATTTTCTTCTTCATTTTGATTCTTCATCTTCTTAAGATCTAACCATATGTTGTTTATGAAATTTTAGTATGATGTTTATATGTATGTTATGAACATTTTCAACCATTGAAATGATCTAAAAATCATCCTAACTCTTGTTATGTTCAAAACTCTAAATAGATATTTTCTTGAGCTTAGAAAGTTATTTTAAAACCATGAACTCTTTGTGTTCATGGGGCTGTTTTTAAGATTTAAAAAGTTGTATTTTTGTTGATTTGAGTTAAAGATGATGATTTTGAAAGGAGCCTTTAAATAGTTTTGAACCATGTAAAGTTTGAAACTTTTGATTTGTTTTTGGCTTGAGAAACCATAGCCTTAAACAAATGCAAAATAGTTGTTTTTCGGATTTGATGATAGAAATAAATGTTGTAGTGGAACATGGTTAAAGGGGATGATATTTACATCAAAGGAACCTTTGAGGAGTTTTATAACCACGCAAAGTTTGGATTATTTTCACTTGTTTTTGGCTTGAAAATCCATGGCCTTGGACAAGTTTAGAATAGTATATATTCAATGATGGGGTTTGGTTGTGTTTCAAAGGGGATGATTTTGTTATCAAAGGAACCCTTAAAGTATTTAATGATAAGTTGAAATATCAAAAATTTCCTTAGAATTAGGTCTAAATCATGACCTATATGTGTTTATGAAAATTTTAGTTTCTAACTTTGAAATCCAAAATGTTTGCGAATGAGTTGTTGTGAAAAAGTGTAGCTTAGGAAATTTTGAGTTCAAAGGTTTTTTAAGTATGAGATCAACACTAACAAGAATGTGTTGAAATGACCATGGGAAACTATTGTATAAAATATGGAATCTACTTAAGATGACTTACTTTAAAGTGGTAAGATCAACTTAGAAGATATTGATTTAAAAAGTGTGGACTTTGATTAAGAAACTTACCTTGAAATGGTGAAGTATGGCTTAAAAATTCTTCATGAAAGTATAAATTTAGGTTGAGATAAGAGTATAAACTTTATGAAAATCTTACCTTGAAAATGTTGGAAATCGGGAACAAGACTTTCGAGGATAAATGAAGGTTCAAAAATATGAATCTTGGACCGGATGGATGAAAGTGTTTGAGTTCATAAATGAGTAAAAACAATGTTTTTACCTTTGGGTTATCATGTAAAAATCTAATTCGTCAATCACTAATTTTTTTTCGTGTGTTTAGTTTCGAAGCTTTCGAAGTCGGACAACCAACTCACTCTCTTGTAAAGGAAATCAAGTGCGGCAATCTAAGGTGAGGGAGAATACATCGTGACATAGTGGTGTTCGAATATGACACCCGAATCTCCTAAATTATCTCAAAAGTTTGGGGTTATATTTGTGTATTAAGAAAACCCATACTCAATCAATTATTTTGCGAGCCTGGATTTTGTACAGATACTTTCTTAAGTTGTATGATTAGGATAGCTTAAAATATCAAGTATTGTGGTGGCTATCCATGAAGGAACACTACCCGAGAAACTAAAATGCATTGGGATCGAAAACAACAGAGAGTTTCGATTGAGTAGCCCAAAAGGGTGAGGAAAATTTTCCTCGTAACTGGACCACCTCGCCTGGGCGAGGGAGAAACAGACAAGAATGGTTCGAAATAGCGCTTGGGCAAGCAATCCCTCGCCTAGGCGTGGGCCATACAACCTGTTTTGGGCGTTTTTGGCGCCCACGCGACCGTACCTCACCCGGGCAAGTCCAGACAGGTATGTTGACCAGTTTTTGGTGGATTTTGAGCTTGAGAGACAAGCCCCTCGCTCTAGAGAGGACCATGCAGGAAATTGGGTCTGTTTTGATGAATTGGTCGCTTGAGCGACAGTCTCTCGCTTGGGCGAAAGACAAACAATATTTTTGACTGATTGCGTTGTTTGATTGCTTAGGCAATAGGCCTAGCTTGGGTGTGAAGTGTATTGAACCTGGTGCCCCACCGTGACTCAGATGATTGAACCCGATGCCCAAAATCGACAAACTTATACAAGTACCTTTGTTCTTGCGCCTATTTAGGGCAAGGTATCCGACTGTGATGTCGTTATATGGGTGATGCCCAAAAAAGGATTACATGATACCACGCAGCGAGGTCGTCTGACTGTAAGAGGCTTGGCCATGTGGCCGTCCAGAGTGATTCAGTGCTGGTTCGTAGTGGTAGGAATGTTATTCCTCTATTTACGTGTTGATGTAAGATGTGGTCCCACAAGAAGCATTCCTCTAGGATATGTCTTAGGTTGGGTCGATCATGTAAAATAATGATTAAAAGATTTAATCGGCTAACCTCGGTCAGTGTGCATACTCATTATGGATAATGAAGTAGCGGAGAGGAAATTTAAGGGAGACGAACGAACCCCGAGATGTTGAGCGTGACGACGATGGTGGTGATTAGTCAGCAAAGTCTTGAGGGTGAGTCTAGGTGAGACGAGTCCCTTGTATTCCTGAATGAGGTATGCTGTTGGATCGGGCCGTTCTCATAGCGCAAACTAGATGATCTCTGACAACCCCTCTTTGCAATCAGGATCAATGAGAGGGATGCCTAGAAAGTTTTTGATACGACACCATCCTCAAATGGAAAGTTCTCCAGAATAGATCGATCATATATCCTTGCGAGGAATAATTTTGGTGCGTTCAAATCGGCTTGTTATGGGACCTGTACTCTTGGTTTTTTCCGAATAGTATATTGGGAGGATATTGGTGAAAATATGGATGAAACAAGCATAACATTCATACATTGAGATTGTGGACTATGATCCTCATAATTTGAGATTATAACATCATTCATCATTGTGCATGTTTATATGTGATGTATATATTGTGTTTATTATGTGTGTCTGTCTGGATGTGATATTCCGTGTAATTCCATGCCGTCAATGAGTAATATTCATTAGATGTCTTACTCCCTCTTCTTTTTGTTTGTCTTCAGATTGCGTTTTGTTCAAATGGATCGTTCTGCGAGGATTCAGAGTTACCGCTTCTCGATGTCCCAGGAGGGGCATGGAGGATTGAGGGAGATCAGTACACCTACACAAGCCCTTGCGGCTTAGATATGTGTAGGATACTTTTTGTTGTGCTGGATGTCTCAGCCTTTTGTGTAATTTCAGTTTGAGTGAATATTTCTTTCGCCTTGTATTTCGTACATATATTTTTCGTTATTAAATGAAGTATTATTCAATGTTATATTGTTTTATTTTTGGTTACCAATTAGGTAACGATTTTTGATTTTCCGCAATGTATGTTACTTAAAGTGATGTCCCGAAAAAGAAACGAATATAAAGATGATAAGATTACGTTACATTATTAAAAAAAAATTTACCCATTTTTGGGCATTATATTTATGGAGTAATTTTCGGGGCATTACAACATGGTATCAGAGCGGTGCAATCCTATCCGGCCTGAGCATGACCTTACATGCTTTCTTGTGTGACTTTGTGTAATTGTTTGATTGTTTATGATCTTGGTTTGAAGATATTTTGGTGATCCAGTATGAAGAAAGATGTAGCAGAGTATGTCTCCCATTGTTTAGTGTGCCAGAAGGCAAAAATTGAACGCGACCTGATGGAGAAGTTCAACCCTTGGATATCCTTGTATGGAAATGGGATAGCATTTCAATGGACTTCGTGAGCGGTTTTCCACCAACTCAGAAGGGTTATGACACTGTTTGCGTAATTGTGGATCCTTTGACGAAGACGACTCACTTTCTACCAATCAATATGAAATACTCTTTGGAGAGACTGATGGAATTGTACATTAAAGAAATAGTCTGATTGCATGGTATTCCTACAAATATCATCTCGAATAGAGACAAGCCCGAAATGTATATTATTCAATGTTATATTGTTTTATTTTTGTTTACCAATTAGGTAACGATTTTTGATTTTCCGCAATGTATGTTACTTAAAGTGATGTCCCGAAAAAGAAACGAATATAAAGATGATAAGATTACGTTACATTATTAAAAAAAAATTTACCCATTTTTGGGCATTATATTTATGGAGTAATTTTCGGGGCATTACAACATGGTATCAGAGCGGTGCAATCCTATCCGGCCTGAGCATGACCTTACATGCTTTCTTGTGTGACTTTGTGTAATTGTTTGATTGTTTATGATCTTGGTTTGAAGATATTTTGGTGATCCAGTATGAAGAAAGATGTAGCAGAGTATGTCTCCCATTGCTTAGTGTGCCAGAAGGCAAAAATTAAACCCGACCTGATGGAGAAGTTCAACCCTTGGATATCCCTGTATGGAAATGGGATAGCATTTCGATGGACTTCGTGAGCGGTTTTCCACCAACTCAGAAGGGTTATGACACTGTTTGCGTAATTGTGGATCCTTTGACGAAGACGACTCACTTTCTACCAATCAATATGAAATACTCTTTGGAGAGACTGATGGAATTGTACATTAAAGAAATAGTCTGATTGCATGGTATTCCTACAAATATCATCTCGAATAGAGACCCACATTTCACTTCGAAGTTGTGGAATGGTTTGGAAACAACTTTAGGTACCGAACTGAGTATGAGTTCAGCTTACCACCCGTAGACGAATGGCCAATCTGAACGGACTATTCAATCTTTGGAAGACCTGTTGAGAGCATGTGTGTTGGAACACTCTGGAAGTTGGGCAGACTACTTGCATTTGATAGAATTCACCTACAACAACAGTTTCCATTCGAGCATCGGCATGGCGCCATATGAAGCTCTTTATGGAAGAAAGTGCAGAACACCGTTATGTTGGTTTGAAGCAGGGGAGAATCTTATACTAGGACCCAATGTAGTCCAGTAGATGACAGAAAAGATCATAATGATAAGAGAAAACATGAAAACAGCTCGGAGTAGGCAGAAGAGCTATTATGACGAAAGGAGGAACCCTCTCAGTTTTGAGGAAGGAGATCATGTGTTCATTAGGGTGGTTCCAACGACTGGTATTGGCAGAGTGCTTAAAGCCTGTAAGCTTACCCCAAAATTCCTGTGACCATACCAAATCCTTAGAAAAGTCGGACTAGTAGCTTACCAAATAGCCTTCCACCTTTATTGTTAAACCAACATAACTACATAATGTCTTCCATGTGTCTCAACTAAGAAAGTACATTAGTGACCCGTCGCACATCATTGAACCCGATTCAATCCAGCTAAAGGATAATCTCACTTTTGAAACTATACCCTCGAGAATTGCTGATCGTAGTGTGAAGACATTACGAGGCAAGGACATTGCCCTAGTGAAGGTGATTTGGAGTCAAGCAAACAGAGAAGATGCGACTTGGGAAGTCGAAGATGCCATAAAAGAGTCCTACCCCTATCTGTTTTCTTAAGAGGTACGTTTAATTTTCGAGGACAAAAATCTTATAAGTGGGGGAGGATTGTTACACCGTGAATTTTCTGTGTATGTTTTATTAATTATTCATTTTAACAATGATTAATTTTAGAAATTAATCGGTATTGAATTAGACTAAACTGTAGTTGAGTGTTAGTCTTGTGTTATGATTTCCTATTTTGTGGAAAACTTTCGTAATTTTATGTGACGGAAAGTTTTTGAGCAGCTGTCGGGTCCAAATTCACCCGAATTTGGCCCAATAACGTGTTTTTTAGTTCCGTAACTCCGAATTGAATTCTGATTTCTCCATTGGCTTCGAAATATTATTTCGAGTCAAGATAGACATCAAGTTTGTCCATAACGCATTTCTAAATATTTTTCACTCCGAATTCTGTGTTTCGAAGTTCTAACCGTAAATCGAAGTCGGAAGATTTTTAATATCCGACCGAGTTTTAGCCGACAATAATCGAGCATGGTTTATTTGCAAATGTTTCGCCAAAAAGGTCACATCGCTTTCATGTAAGAGGCTTTCTTGTAGAACAAGCAAAAGTACATATCCTCTTACACAAAATCCCTTAAATCACTCATCTACCTCTTACACATCTACTTTTTGGAAGAAACCATTGGTCTCTACCCACTCTCAAATCTGATTTCTTGTCCTTAAAAGACAACACCTAGCTTAGGAGGAAACCCTTGGCATTTTCTCTCTACACTTAAGAATTTTAAGAACGCTTAAGGGAGTTCTTCTTAGTTCTTCATTTTCTTCTTCATTTTGATTCTTCATCTTCTTAAGATCTAATCATTAGATGTTTATGAAATTTTAGTATGATGTTTATATGTATGTTATGAACATTTTCAACAATTGTTGTTCTAAAAATCTTCCTAACTCTTGTTCTAACATAATTTTTGTAATTTTCTCTTAGAATTCAAGAGGAGAAAGGAGTTGGCAAATGTGATGCAAAGTTAATTTTGTAATCTCATTTGGTTCCAAATGCATCTCATCCATGGATAGATGGCTAATGCTCCTACACATTGATTTGGATTATGGTGTAATGTTATTTCTTTTCTTCATTTGTATCATCTTTTAATTTCTATACATTCATGTTATTAATTTTGGTTAAGTTTTGATTCTTTTAAGAAATTCTAGCGGTTTTAGCTTGATCACCTAAAACTTGATTTAAAGATCCAAAAATGCTTCTTCTTAAAGTGTTCACAAGGGAAATAAAAACTATAACCTAGACTTTAGTTCACTTGCCATATCACACATCTATTATAAGCAACTTATGTTAAAGGCTAAATAATGTTAATGAAGCCTGAAGTAGAGTGTGACAACCTGCTCCGACGAGTAGCAGTTAATTATTATTTAGTATAGTACATAAGGTTTGAAAATCATCTTATCATACTAGGACACTAGATGGGGGATTTAGAAATAATATGTGGAATTAACCAAAAGTGTAGCACATAACTTGTTAATGTTTTTCAAAAATCATTTGAGTCTAGAAATAATTCCATATTGCAAACCAATTTTCTCCTTAAGAATTTTTTAATATTATTATGTTCCTTGTTAACTTTTATGAAACATAACACAAAAACCATCAAAAAGTTGTTAATCATTATTTTTGCTATAATATGCCTATATGATTTTCTTCTTTTAATGCAATTCTCTTTGGTTCGACGTAACCCTATACTATACTACTATTGAATCTTGAAAAGTGATGCAAGTGTAACATAGTAAAGTGTTGACTTATAAATTTTATTATTGATTAAAATATTCCTAAAAACATAAGTTCAAACTAATTCAAGTTTGTAACTTTGTACGTAGGAATAATATGTAAAAAGTGCAATCCAATCAATGGATTGTTTACTTAGAATAATAAAAGAGTGATGAATAATAAATCGAATTCCTAATTTTTACTTCCTGTAATTTATTTTCCGCTTCTAACATTTACTTTCCGCCATTTACTTTCTGCAAAGAATAAAGATTAAAGCAATAAATAAATGTTAGTTGCGGAAATGTAAATGACAGAAAATAAATGTTAGTTGCGGAAAGTAAATGACAGAAAGTAAAATTTAGTAGTTGGATCACTCATTATAATTGTGTATTTTTATTTTTCACAAAGATATAATTTATGAATTAAATTGCACTTTGATTCAAGGTTTCTTTCTTTGTTAACAAATAAAATTTATAAGTTAACACTTTACTATTTTACATTTGCATCTCTTCCAAGATTCAATTGTAGTATAGTATAGGGTTATATCGAACCGCAAGGAATTGCCTAATAGAAATGTACCCATACTTTGTATCTTTTATCAAAAGTAATAAAGTAACAATTAAAGTTGTTTTTGCGATTTTATGAACTAAGAAACATAAAAAAGTAAAGAACTAACTATTTACAAATTCAAGGAGGGAAAATTGATTTGAAAGATGGATTTATGTCTTGACTCAAATGATTTTGAAAACATTACAAGTTTTGTGTTATACTATCGGTTAATTCCATACACCATTTCTAAATCCTTCATCTAGTGTCCTAGTATGATAAGATGATTTTTAAACCTTATGCAATAAACTAAACACAGTTAAGTGCCACTCGACGGAGTAGGTTGTCACACCCTACTTTAGGCTCCATTAATATCATTTAGCCTTGAACATAAGTTGCTTAAAATAGATGCTTGATGTGGCAAGTGAACTAAGGTTTAGGTTATACTTTTTAGTTCACTTGTCAACACTTTAAGAAGAAGCATTTTGGAATTTTAAATCCAGTTTTAGGTGATCAAGCTAAAACCGCATTAAGAACTTCATAAAGAATCAAAACTTAACCAAAAGTAATAACTTGAATGCATTGTATTCAAAAGATGATACAAATGAAGAGAATAAATAACCTTACACCATAATCCAAATCAATATGTAGGAGCATGAGCCATCTATCCAAGGATGAGATGCTTTTGATTCCAAATGAGGTTACAAAATCATGTTTTTGCACCTTATTTGCCAACTCCATTCCCCTTGAATTTCTATGAACTGAAAGCCTAAGAACACTCTCAAATGAGAGAGAACTAAAAATGGAAGAAAGAGAAAAAATTACAAAGAATTTACAATGCGTTAGAGTGAGGAGGTGGGTGTGCCTTTTATAGGCAAAGTCATGGGAGCTTAGCTGCCCTGTTTGGCTGCCCAACACCTGACCAAGTTCACCCAAGCTGGTGAGTCAGCAGCTTGTCCCATCTTGGGCAGCCTATTGCACAGCCTATTGTGGGCTAGGTTACATGCATGGTGACACCTCCTACTTGCTTGTTCAGAACATATGTCATGTGCTTGGCCTTTAAAAAAAGAATAGGCAAGTAGCTTGATGAGTTGGCCAAGCTTTCTTCATGGCTAGGTTTCTGACCTGGTTACCGCCCAGCTCAAGCATGGCCCACACCCAGCTTCTTGGTTCCTTCATGGTGTAGGAACCAACCTTTCTTCATGCCGAAGCAACCTTTGTTCCATGGTTACTTGGCACTTTTTGGTATGATTTCTTCAAATCTAAGTAAGCTTTTTATTTTTATGCTTTGCTTTGCATACCTAGCTTTGGTTTCTTCATGATGAAGAAAGGTAAATTTCTTCAAGCCTAAGTCATCTTTTGGTGACAAGATTAAGCATACAACATGTCGTACTTAGCTTCTTTGTTTTGAGCATTTTCTTTTGGACTTTTGGCTGGTGATTTGGCATGCATTCTTGGTTTTCTTTTAAATTAATCAATTTCCTACAAAGTTCAAGGGAAACTTGGACAAGAGGTGATAAAAAATTATATTATCCAATAATGCAAAATTTATCTAAAAAGTGTTGAATTAAGTTGGTTTTCACATTTTTGCATAGGATAAGTGCCACAAAAAGTATATGAAAAATAGGTATTTTTGGCACTTATCACTCAAAATGGGTAAAAAAACTTTTTAATAAAGTAATAAAAAATTTGTTTCCTTATATTCGTTTCATTTTTGGATCATCACTTTAAGTAACATACATTGCGAAAAATAAAAAATCCTTAACTAATGGTAACCAAAAATAACTCATCATAAATTCGAATAATAAGTCATTAAAAGAACGAAAAATATTAGTATGAAATACAAGGTGGAAAGAAATCTTCGCCTAAACTGAAACTATACAGAAGGATGAGACATTCAGCACATCAAAAAGTACCCTACACAGATAAGATTTTCGTCCTCGAAAATTAAGCGTATGTTTTAAGAAAACAGATAGGGGTAAGAAAACCGAGTTTATCCTCCCCAAAGTCGAATCCTCTCCATTTGTTTGGCTCCAAATGATTTTAACAAAGGCAATCTCCTTGCCTCACAACATCTTCCTACTTCGATCAACAATTCTCAAGGACAAAGTTTCAAAAGTGAGATTCTCCTTTAGCTGGATTGAATCGGGTTCAGTGATGTGGGAGGGGTCGCTAATGTATTTTCTAAGTTGAGACACATGGAAGACATCATGTAGGTTTGACAATAAAGGTGGAAAGTCTATTTGGTAAGCTACCGGTCTGAGTTTTCTAAGGATTTGCTATGGTCCTATGAACATAAGGGTAAGCTTACGAGCTTTAAGCACTCTACTAATGCCAGTCGTGGGAACCATCCTCATGAAGACTTGATCTCCTTCCTCAAAACTGAGAGGGTTCCTCCTTTTATCATAATAGCTCTTCTGCCTACTCTAAGTTGTCTTCATGTTTTCTCTAATCATTCTGATCATTTCTGTCGACTGCTGAACCACATCAGGTCCTAGTATTAGATTTTCTCCTGCTTCAAGCCAGCATAACAGTGTTCTGTACTTTCTGCCATAAAGAACTTCATATGGCGCCATGTCGGTAATTGAATGAAAGTTGTTGTTGTAGGTATACTCTATCAAATGCAAGTAATTCGCCCAACTTCTAGAGTGTTCTAACGCATGCTCTCAATAGGTCTTCCAAAGACTGAATAGTCCGTTTAGATTAGCCATCCGTCTACAGGTGGTAAGCTGAAATCATACTCAATTTGGTACCCAAGGCTATTTGCAAATCATTCTACAATTTCGAAGTGAAACGTGGGTCTCTATCTGATATGATATTTGTAGGAATACCATGCAATCAGACAATATCTTTGATGTAAAAATTCGCTAGCCTTTCTGAGGAGTATTTCATATTGATTGGTAGAAAGTGAGGTGTCTTCGTCAAATGATCCACTATCACCCAAACTACATCATAACTTTTTTGAGTCCGAGGAAATCCACTCACAAAATCCATTGCGATGCTATCCCATTTCAAAACGGGGAAATCCAGAGGTTGAAGTTCTCCTTCGGGTCGCTTCTGCTCGATCTTTGCCTTCTGGCATGTTAAGCAGCACGAGACATACTCTGCTACTTATTTCTTCATACCGAACCACCAGAATATCTTCTTCAAGTCTTGGTACATCTTGGTAGCTCCAAGATGAATACTTAGTTTGTTCTTATGGGCTTCGTCCAATATTGCCATTTTCAAATCGGGGTCTCTAGGAACACAAACTCGGTTCTTTCATCTCAGCACTCCATTGGTTCCTTCCTAAAATTTTGGGGCTCTTCCTTAAGCCAACAAGGTTCTCTTCTCTTGTAGTTTTGGATCGGAACTTTGAAAACCCATTACTTTTTCCAAAAATTCATTTGTTACTGTAAGCATACCTATCATGGTTGACATATGCAGGAACTTTACTCAAGGCATCAACCACCATGTTAGCATCCCAGGGTGGTACTAGAGATCATGTTCAACTCCTTTTTGTCGAACAAATACTTCAAGATTTTGTGATCACTGAAGACTTCAAATCATACACCATAAAGGTGATGTCTCCAAATCTTGACAGCAAATACGATTGCATCCAACTCCAAGTCGTGCGTCAGATAATTCTACTCATGTGTCTTTAGTTGTCTTAAAGCATAAGCTACCACCTTTTGTTGTTGCATCAACGCACAACCCATGCCTTGTTTAGACGCATCATAGTACACATTGTGGTTCTCCTTCGGGTCTGGTAGAATTAACATAGGTGTCATAGTCAATATTTTCTTCAATTCTTGAAAGTTTTCCTCACACTTTATCATCCAGACGAAAGCCTTGTCTTTCCTTGTTAATGTAGTCAGTGGCAACGCCAACTTCGAAAACCCTTCAATGAAGTTCCAATAGTATCCTGCTAAACTGAGGAAGCTCTTGATCTCTGTTATGGATTTCGGAGAATTTCATTCCATCATCGTTCCTACTTTAGCAGGGTCTACAACAATTCCTTCGCTTGATATCACATGCCCGTGAAAATTCACCGAATCTAACCAAAATTCACCAATTCTAACCAAAATTCACATTTCGAGAGTTTGGCATAGAGTTGGTTGTCCTTTAACACCTGCAACACTATTCTCAAATGCTTCGCATGTTCCTCCTGATTTTTCGAATAAATTAGGATATCATCAATAAATACGACCACAAATGTGTCGAGGTATGGATGAAAAATACAATTAATATATTCCACGAACACTATAGGAGCATTGCTTACACCAAATGGCATCACGAGATATTCGTATTGACCATATCGCGTCTGAAAAGCAGTTTTCGGAATATCCTCTGACTTCACACATATTTGGTGGTACCTAGATCTAAGGTCGATCTTTGAAAACACGATAACTCCTCTCATTTGATCCATCAAGTCATCAATTCTTGGCAATGGGTACTTGTTCTTGAAGGTGACCTTGTTCAACTATCGGTAGTTAGTAGACAGCCGCATACTGCCATCCTTCTTCTTTACAAATAACACCGGAGCACCCTATGGTGAAACACTAGGTCTGACAAACTGTTTCTGTAGCAAGTCTTCCAATTTCTTCTTCAACTTCGTTAACTCCAATTATGTCGTCCTATAGGGAATTACAGAGATTGGTCCAGTTCTAGGAACTAGATCAATAGCAAAATCTATCTCCCGTATCGGGGGTAAGCTAGGAATATCTTATGGGAAGACTTCAGAAAAATCCCTAACCATGGGTAGGTTCTGAATCTCTTCTCCACCCTTCTTTTCCAATAATGTCAGCACCATAAATACTTGAGCTCCATCCTTGAAGAGTACCTTCATTTGATTGGCAAAGGTGCTTTTGGTTTCATAACAGGATACAATGGGGTATTTGGGGTCACTGAAGTTTACTGTTTTGTTAAAGAATTTCAGAAGAGCATGGTTGTTAGACAACTAGTCCATCCCTAAAATGATATCTAATTGGGATAAGGGTAGACATATCAGGTCTACTACAAAGCTTCGTTTAGCTAAAGTTATAGGATATTGAGAACATATAGTTGACACTATGACAGGTTCGTTAGTGGGTGTGGATACAATTAGGTCATAAGGTAAGGACACTATAGACAATTCGAATCGGTTGACAACATCATTAGATATGAAAGAATGGGTCACACCCGAATTAAACAGCACAGATAAGGAAATCTCATTAATTCGACATGTACCTTGTATAAGGTCTTCATTGCCCGTAATCTCAGTTCCGCTCATGGTGAACACTCTTCCTTTAGACTTAGGTCTTGTAGTTTGAACGATATTCACTTCTTCACATTTCAGATTAGGGCACATAAGCTTGATGTGTCTAGGCTGATTACACTGATAGCACAATGAACAATTGACACTGAAATGCTTTCTCTTGCACCTTGAACACCAAGGTGGTATGTTGTTGTTATAGTTCCCCACTGGTGAACTCATTTTGTTGTTGTTGTTATTGTTGTTGTTGTTGATGTTGTTGTTGTTTCCTTGGCAGAAGCCTCTATTGTTGTAAGGCTTGAAATTCCTCTACTGATTCCCTAATGACGAAGCATAGGGTTTCTAGTTGTGGTTGTAGGGCTTTCCCTTCCAATGTCCTTGCCTGAAATTCCTTTGGGGTGCATAGGAATTTCCAGGTGGTATGACTCTTTTCAGCACCACATTCCTTGCCTTCAGGCTTTCCTCATAAAGTTGGCATCTATTAACCAGAGTTGCGAAATCTGGTATTTGTTGATGTACTGACATCACTTTCAGGTCCTGTCTGAGTCCATCCTCAAACTTGACACACTTGGACCTTTCGTTCCCCACTGATTGTAGTGTGGGGCATATCTCGCCAAATCTTCAAATTTGGCAGCATATTCCCCAACTGTTATGCTCCCTTGCTGCAGACGCGAGAATTCCATTTCTTTCTTGGTTCTCATATCCATAGCAAAGTACTTCTGCCGAAATCTATCTTTGAAATTTGTCCAACTGACAACTTGTTGTTCATGCACCATCTAGCGGCTAGTAAACTCCCACCAGTTTTCAGCCTCCTTAGTAAGCATATAGGTTGCATAGATGACCTTCTACTCCTCACTGCACATTGTGCCCGAAAGATCCTTTCTAACTCCTGGATCTAGTCATTTGTAACATCTGGTGCAAAACCTCCTTCAAATTTTGGGGGTTGACGATGACAGAATTCGTCTAAGCCCCTATATTGAGCCGATCCTCGAGTTGGTGGTTGTTGTTATTGATTTAGTTGATGCAAGTTAGCATTCACAATCATTGCAATCATTGCAGCCATGAAGTCCAAGTTAGCAGTTCCACGTCCAACCATCTTAAATCTGTGAACATTAGATGTGTATGAGATACTTCTTCTATCGAAATTATCCATAGGTTGTATTTTCAACCAAACAATACAAAAAACACTTAGACACACAAAGTCACACAACAAAGCATGTGAGGCCATGCCCAAGGCCAGATAGATAAGAACTGCTCTAATACCATGTTGTAAAGCCCCGAAAATTAGTCCAAAAATATTGCCAAAATGGGTAAAAAAAAATTTCTTGGATAATGTAATATCAAATTTGTTTCTGTATATTTGTTTCATATTTGGAACATCACTTTAAGTAACATACATTGCGGAAAAATAAAAACCGTTAACTGATGGTAACAAAAAATAACTCAACATAACTTCGAATAATACTTCATTAAAAGAACGGAAAATATTAGTACGAAATACAAGGCAGAAAGAAATCTTCGCCTAAACTGAAACTATAATAAAGGGTGAGACATTTAGCACATCAAAAAGTATCCTACACAGACACCCTACACTTAATATCACATCCAAACTGACACACATAATATACACAATATATATCACATACATAAATGCAAATGATGAATGATGTTATAACTCAAACCATGAGGATCAATATCCACGTGCTCAATGTATGAATGCTATGTTTATTTCATCCATCCTTATACCAATATCCTCCCAATAAACTGTTCAAAAATAATCGAGAGTACAAGTCCCATAACAAGCCGACTTGAACGCACCAAATTATTCCTCGCAAGGATATATGGTCGATCTGTTCCAAAAGAACTATCCATTTTTGGACGGTGTCGTATCAAATACTCTCTGGGCATCCCACTCATCCATTCTGATTACAAAGAGTGGTTGTTAGAGATCATCTAGTTTGCACTGTGAGAACTGTCCGATCTAACAAAATACCTCATCCAGGAATACAAGGGAGTCGTCTCTCCTAGACTCTCATTCAAGACTTTGCTGACGAACCACCGCCATTGCCGTCCCTCTCAACATCGTGGGGCTCGTTCGTCTCCCGTAAATTTCCTCTCCATTACTTCATTATCCAAAATAAGTATGCACAGTAACCGAGGTTAGCCGATTAAATGTTTTAATCATTCTTTTATATGATCGGCCCAACCTAAGACATCTGCCATAGGAATGCTTCATGTGGGACCCGATCTTACGTCATCACGTAATAGATGAATAGCATCCTTACCACTATGAACCATCGCTGAATATCCTGGATAACCATATGGCCAAGCCTCTTATGGTCAAACGATCTCGCTACATGGTATCATGTAATCCTTTTTGGGCATTGCCCAAATCACGAATTACAGTCAGAAACGTTGCCCTAAATAGGTGCAAGAACAAAGGTAATTGTATAAGTTTATCGATTTGGGCACCATTCTCAATCATTTATGCCACAGTCTTTCCCAAGTGTTAAATACACTTCACACCCAAGCTAGGGTTATTGCCAAAGCAATCAAACAATCAGAAATAGTCTAAAATATTGTATGTCTCGCTTAAGCGAGAGATTGTCGCTCAAGCGACAAATTCATCTATATACAAGCGAGGGATTATCGCTCAAGAGACAAATTCATTAAAAACTAGTCGAAATCCCTGTCTAGTCCTCGCCCGGGCGCCAACAACCGCCTAGAACAGGCCAAACTTGCTGCCCAGCCCTCGCCCAGGCGATAACCACTCACTCAAGCGAGGCTGGCTCGACCAGGCGAGGGTGTTCTAGTGGCCAGGACCACTCCCTCGCCTTTTTGGGCCACTAGGTCGAATGCTTCCATTGTTTTCGATCCCTACGCGTTTTAATTTCTCGAGTGGTATTCCTTCGTGGTTAACTACCATATTACTTGATATTTTTAACTATCCTAAGCATACAACTTCAGAAATTATTCGTACTTAATCCAGGAACACAAATATTTGATCAAGTACGAGTTTTCTTAATACCGAAATATAACTCCAAACTTTTGAGATAGTTTAGGAGATCCTGGTGTCATATTCGGACACCTCTATATCATGATGTATTCTCCCTCACCTTAGATTGTCGCATGCTTTATTTCCTTTACATGAGAGTGGGTTGGTTGTCCGACTTCGAAAGCTTCAAAACCAAACACACGAAAACAATTCAGTGATTTCTGAATTAAATTGTTTGCATGATAACCCTAAGGTAAAGACATTGTTTAACTCATTTATGAACTCAATCACTTTCATCCATCCTGTCCAAGATTCATATTTTTGAACCATCCTTTATCCTCGAAAGTCTTGTTCCCGATTTCCAACGTTTTCAAGGTAAGTTTTTAATAAAGTTTACACTTTTATTACCACATAGATTTATATTTTCCTGCAGAGTTATTAAGAAATACTTCACCATTTTAAGGTAAGTTTCTTAATCAAAGTCCACACTTTTAAAATCAAAATCTTCCAAGTTGATCTTACCACTTTAAAGCAAGTCGTCTTAGGTAGATTCCATATTTTGTATAATAGTTTCCCATGGTCATTTCAACACATTCTTGATGGTGTTGATCTCATACTTAAACAAACTTTTAAATAAAAAATTTGGAAGTTAACTTACCACTTTAAATTAAGCTTATCTTAACAATGTTCATACCATAACTAATCAACCATCCATGACTCCATAACACTTTAAGTTTATAAAGTCAAGACTTTTATAAGTCATCTTTATCCCAACTCAATACTTGAACTTGGAAGTCAAAGAGTATCATTTACTAATCAAACCTTTAACTCACAATATTTTAAACAACTTATCATTAAACACTTTAAGGGCTCGTTTGATGACAAAATCACCACCTTTAAAACACAGTCAAATATCAACATTAAAAATATACTATTCTAAACTTGTCCAAGGCCATGGTTGTTCAAGCCAAAAACAAGTGGAAAAATCCAAACTTTACACGGTTAGAAAACTCCTTAAAGGTTCCTTTGATATACAAACCATCACCTTTAACCATGTTCCACTACAACATTTATTTCTATCATCAAATCCGAAAAACAACTATTTTTCATTTGTTTAAGGCTATGGTTTCTCAACCCCATTAACACAAATAGTTCATGGTTTCAAAACAACTTTCTAAGTTCAAGAAAGTATCTATTTAGAGTTTTGAACAGAAAAAGAGTTAGGAAGATTATTAGAACATTTCAACGGCTGGAGATTTTCATAAAATACATATAAATATCATATTAAAATTTCATAAATATCTAATGGTTAGATCTGAAGAGATGAAGAAATCAAAATGAAGAACTATGAAGAACTTGCCTTGAGAGTTCTTTAGAAAATGCAAAAGTTAAGAAAGTGTGTGAAAATGCCAAGGGTTTCTTATAACCTAGGCTTGGCTCTTTTAAAGAAAATAAATCAGATTTTGTAGTAGGTAAAGGCCAAAGCTATCTTCCAAAAAGTGGATTGTGTAAGAGGTAGATGAGTGATTTAAGGGATTTTGTGTAAGAGGATATGTACTTTTGCATGTTTAACAAGCAAGCCTCTTACATAAAAGTGATGTGACCTTATCGGTGAAACATTCACGATTAAACTACGCCTGAGTATTATCGTCTAATACTCGGTTGGATATTAAAAATCTCCCGATTTCGGTTTACAGTTAGAACTTTGAAACACGAAATTCGGAGTGAAAAATATTTAGAAATGCGTTATGGACGAACTTGATTTCTATCTTGACTCAAAATAGTATTTTGAAACCAATGGCACTATCAGAATTTGATTCCAAGTTACAGAACTCAAAAATACGTTATTGGCCGAATTTGGGCACGTCAATAGTTCAAAAACTTTCTATCATAGAAAATTATGAACATTTATCACAAAATTGGAAATCACAAAACAAGACTAACACTCAACTACTATTTATCCTAAATCAATACCGATTAATTTTTAAAATTAATCATTGGTAAAATAAATAATTAATAAAACATACAGAGAAAATTCACGGTGTTAGAAATCCCACAAGAGGTTAAAATGAATCCATACAAAATGAGGCATAACATCCTAACATATATGGTAAGTAGAATCACGCATAAGCATTAAGCATACATGGATTTTGTGCATCAAAGTATTATATATTTCAAAATCATGTATATCATGTTCATACATCGTATAGAAAGTTTACCATGCATCAAAACAACATACTTTCAATTATATTAATCAATTATAGTGTTTAATAATTGATTAAGTCATGTGGAAATCCGTTAATCGATTAAGGATAAATGTAATCACTCAAACGGAGTTACAATGGATAACTACCTTGGATTTATGGTTCGTTAATTGATTAAAGAAGTTGTTAATCAATTAAGACATAACATAAAAACCATATTAAGCTAAAATATAATCGATTATTGACAGGTAAAAATAGTTTTATATAAAAGCTATATTTTCAACCCATGTGCATAATAATCATAAGGAAAAAGAAGACAAGAATCTGAGTTTAGAAATTGCATATCATCTATTCTCTTAGTGAAAGCATAGTGTGAATTCTTGCAAAGTTTCTTTGAAATCATTGAGAAAAAAGAGAGGATTTATTGTTCGTTAATCAATTAAAGAAGTTGTTAATCAATTAAGACATAACATAAAAACCATATTAAGCTAAAATATAATCGATTATTGATCGGTAAAAATAGTTTTATATAAAAGCTATATTTTCAACCCATGTGCATAATAATCATAAAGAAAAAGAAAACAAGAATCTGAGTTTAGAAATTTCATATCATCTATTCTCTTAGTGAAAGCATAGTGTGAATTCTTGCAAAGTTTCTTTGAAATCATTGAGAAAAAAGAGAGGATAATCTTTTTAAAATACTATATTACTTTCATACATCTTGATAAACCATTGAATTTCATCACATCTAGTTTAGGCTTCTTGGAGGGTTCTTTAGAAGGTTTAGAGCTGAGTGTCAAAGTTATATTAGCACATGAAGTGTGCGTTGAAAGTGCAATATGTCAAGAGAGCACTTATCTTGCCCTTATTTTGATGAAGACAAAGGACTTAGTGAATGCTTAAAGACAACTCAACAAATCAACATGTCTAAGATTCAAGAGCTTCATGTCTAAACTAGAGTCTTAGATGCGTCTTAGTTATTGAGTCTAGGTTAGGTAAACCTAGATGCAAATCTCACAAAGTCTAAAAACTATCATATCATTTACATGAGACGTGTCATCTAGTTTATTATATGCTCATGAATTAATCATACATATTATTTGTGCATTTTAGGCATAACATAAAGGTAAAGCATGTATAGTTGATAAGCATAACATAAAGGTAAAACATGTATGGTTGATAAGCATAACATATAGGTAGTTTACCAATTAACATCTTAACTAAAAATATGTCAGTTAATCGATTAAGTGAAGCTTAAATCGATTAACGTGAAAAAAGTTTTGAACAGAATTCGATTACTCTCTAACAGTCCGTTAATCGATTAACATGCAACATAATCTATTAATTGGGTGCAAAACATCATTTCTATATAAACTGTGTTTTTACACCATGCTTCATACATTCATTCATTCATTTTAGAATTGCTAAGTTGCATATTTTCGTATTCTTTGTATGTCATATAGGCAGAGAGAATTGTATGTGAGATTCGAGTGAGATAGCATTATGCTTAGGGATTAACATGTCATCCATTGCATATTATCAAATGTATTCATCATTCTATCTTGTTCTTGCATGATTCTTTCCTTACTGTTTAGATATTTCTTAAAGGTAGAAATTACACGTTCTTCATGATTATGATCTTATAAATATTCTTAGTAATTGTGAGATTTGTATAGGGTTCATAGCTTGTTCTTTCGTGTAATATTTGAGCTACTTTGTGCTTCACATTACTATGTTTTTTTTGTGTTGTTTGTGTAACAAGGAAAGTCGTCTGTTGGTGTCGTACCACTAACAAGATCAGAGAGTCTTCACCAGGACTTGGAGGTCTTGAGTTTAGAACAACTCTTGGCTAGGGATGGATCGCATGAAAGGTTTTCCTAGGCGATTGGATAAGGTCAAACCACGGTAGAGGTTCTAGGAATTCAAGAAGGTAGAGTTCAAGGTCTTGTAATTGCAAGTGTGTATGTAAGGATCATTGGCTTCAATTTTAGTGAAGAAAATCTCCCATATCAGAGGGGAGGACTAGATGTAGTTTTGCAATGGACCGCAAAATGAACCAGTATAAAAACCTTGTTGCCGACTATTTCTTCACCTTATCTCATTACTGTTTTAAGTAGGTTTTAATTGCCTATTGTAGCTGATATTTTGAATATAGTATTACTGCCAAATAAAGATCATTTGTGATCAAACATATCTTCTATATAATTTCTGTATAATCTGTAATTGGCTATGTAATTGAGCTTTCCGCAACTGTTAATTCTGTGTGACTTAATCGATTAAGTCATAGCTTTAATCGATTAACTGAGTGATTTTCCCGAATAGGGCATTAGTGCAAATAACAGTAAGTGGGAACCGCGACACCTATTCAACTCCCCCCCTTCTAGGTGTATTCTGTCACTGATACCTAACATGCGTCATAACTCAACAAAAATTATAAATCAAGGAATTATTCTCTTGGCATGTTTGTATCACCATAAAAAGAGAAGTTATATCCTCACAAGAGCAAGAAGTCTTGGATAGAGTGTAAAAGCGGCTGGGGCCAAAATCACGAAAGGTGTTAGTATCCGAGTACGCGAGTGGAGTGGTGAAACCGAGTTGGAAGTGTGATTGTGAGAACAATTAATTTCCACAGTGAAGAAAATCTCCCGAGATCTGAAGGGGAGGCCTGAATATAGTTTAAAAGTGGACCCGCAAACGAACCACGATAAAAATCCTTGAGAATTCTTCTTTTCCCTATCTCTTTTACTTTTCAGTTTTTATGATTCCTTGAGTTTTTTATTTCTGTGATTCTTGCTTAGTGTTCATAATCTATGATAAAATCAGTAATCAAATTAGGGTCATATAATCACTTTGATTACCTTGTTGGTTACCCAACACATTTTATTACTCTTCACCACTTCTATATAATTATCAAAAATGGGATTATAGTTTGGAAGTGTTAGAAGTATATTTTGAGTTCCAAAAGAATGTTTTTTGAGCATATTTGGGAAATTTTAACCTTTCAAAATTTCGTTAGTCGAAACTGATTTAAGTTCAACAAAATAGCTTGAAAAAGAATAAAAAACTTACCATTCTTAAAAATAACAATTTAATTTTGAAATACTACTATTTATACACTACCATGACATAATTATTAACGCTGTGCTAATTCAATTTGTCTACTATTTACCAATAATATATTATTATCTATAGTTTATTTTCCTTTTTAGTTTGAAATTTTAAGTTTTGGGAATCAAAATAGTAATAGTTTTAACTAAAAAATATAATTGGAGTCAAGTTTAGTCATTGAAATTATACCTAGCAAGCGTAAAAAATTATATATTGAGACTCAAGAATTATTTTTCATGGATATTCAGCTTGTTTGATACTTTCAAAATTTCGTCATTCAAATTTGACTTAAGTTCCAAAAAAAATTGTTAGATAAAGAATAATTTTTTTGCCATTTTCAAAAAAATCAAAATTTGATTGTCAAATGCTATTATGTATATAATACCATGATATAATTATTAAATAGAGTTTATTCGACTTATTTTACTCTTTCAAAATTTTGTTTGTCGAAAATTGTATTATAAATTGGAAATTCTAAAATTATATTTTGAGACTCTCAAAGAATTTTTTTGAAGTTTATTATGCATGTTTGACAATATCAAAATTACATTCAAATACTACTATTTTTATAATAATTTTAAATAAGTATTAAAACCCCTGTAATATAGTGTGCTTAATATTAGAAACAGTATACAAATATTTTTAAATAAAAAATAAACTTGGTGATAATTTTCTTCATTGGAAATGGTATTATACTAAGCGAGTATCAAAAATATATTATGAGACTCCTAAATAATTTTTATCAAGTTTATTGCATGTCAAACACTTGCAAATTTCTATCCTCTTGAAATTGACTATATGGTCCTAAAAATACTTCGAGAAAGATTAAAAAGTTTGGTTATTTTATTCAAAGATTGTAATTCATTTAGAAATAAATATATTTTTATAATACTATCAAATAATATAAATTGTACTCTGCTACAACCTAATTTTTTTATTATTACCATTAATGAACTATTATTCTTCACCGCATTGGAACAAAATTATAGATGTGAATAATCAAATTATCTTTTTTTTCTTATATTTTTTCATTTCGGAATTTAAGTTTTGTGAATCATAATAGTAAAACATTTAAATAAAAATTATAATTGATGCCAATTTTCCTAATTAGAAGTGGTATCATACTTAGAAAATGTCAAAAATATGTTTTCATACCCAAGAATAATTAATTTCAAGTTTATTCAGCATGCCTAAGACTTTCAAATTTCCATGTGTCGAACATGACTTTAATGTCCAAAAAATAGTTTGAGAGAGATAAAAGAACATGTTGACTTAAAAAAACATCACTCCAATTTTCATATACTATTATTTATACATTTCCATGAAATAAGTATGAACTATATTCTGTTATCAACCTCTTTGTTTACTATTACCAATAATATTTTATTACTCTTCACGAGTTTGATATAATTGTCAAAAATGGTACTATAGTTTGAAAGTGTGAGAAGTACATTTTCAGATACAAAAGAATGTTTTTCGAGTATCTTCGACATGTTTTATACTTTAAAAATTTCATTGGTCAAAATTGAATTAAATTTAGAAAAATAGTTAGAAAAAAATAAAAAAATTTGGCCATGTTTAAAAAATAACAATTTTATTTTGAGATAATATTATATTATTCAATATCATCAAGTAATTATTAACCCTATGATAATCCACTCTGTTTCTATTACCAATAATAGTTAATGGAATGATCCTTTATTGAAATTGACTGAAAATGTATATACAAAAGCAAGCGGAATACATCCTTGTCCAAACTGAAAATATATACAATACTTTGGTTTATTCAAAACATCCAAATACCCTACACAGATACCCGCCTCAAGGGCAACTAGGAATGGAAATGACAACTAGAGACTTGCTCCGGTATTAGCGGGTGTAATAGGACACTCGTTGGGATCCTCCTCCGTCTCAGAATTAGAAGAGAGGTCCACCACCTCAATGGAGTCCTATATATAGACTAATTCCACAAAGTCTTCCTCCTCAGCTTCCAGCTCCTATTTCGGGTTTTGGACGAACCCTGTGACTTTCTTCCCACTCTCGCATCTCCTTGAAGATCGGGCAGCGTCTGTATAGCAACTCTCTTCCTCGGTGGAGAATTGGGCACATCGTCTCTACTCCATCTCCTAGTAGATGGTCCAACATCAGTGGGTCCATTAGGAACCACAGACTGAATGGATGGTGCAGTAGGGGCAAATCTCCGAGCAGGTAAGGTGAAAGAAGCCTCCAAGTCTGCATGTTGTGAAGAGAAACACATCGTAGAGCCATCACAAACCATCTCCATCTCTAAGGCACAAGGTCATGTTTAGGTATATCTATATCCATCACTACTCCATGTCTGCTCCTGGGACATCGAGAATCGGTAGCTCCAAATCCTCGTCGTGTGGTCCATCTAAACGAGAATGCAAACCTAAGACAAGCAGAAAGAAAAGAAAAGAAAAAGAGTAAGACATCTAATGAATATAATTCATTGACGACATGAAATTTATAGGAATATCACATCCAGCCAGACAGGCACAATATATACAATATAGATCACAAATATAATGGACAATGATGAATGATGTTATAACTCGAATCATGAGGATCAATATTCATAATCTCAATGTATGCATGATATGCTTATTTCATCCATCCTTACACCAATATGCTCCAAATATACTATTCGGAAATAACCAAGAGTACAGGTCCCATAACAAGCCAATTTCAACGCACCAAAAATAAATTATTCCTCGCAAGGATATATGATCGATCGGTTCCGAAGAATTGTCCATTTCATGATGGTGTCGTATCAAACACTTTTTGGGCATCCTCTCATTGATCCTGATTGCAAAGAGGGGTTGTCAGAGATCGTCTAGTTTGTTCTGTGAGAACTGTCCGATCTAATATAATATCTTATCCAGGAATAGAAGGGACTCGTCTCACCTAGACTCTCCCTTAAGACATTGCTGACGAATCACCGCCATCGCCGTCCCTCTCAACATTGCAGGGCTCGTTCGTCTCCCGTAAATTTCCTCTCCCCTACTTCGTTATTCATAATGAGTGTGCATACTAACCGAAATTAGATGATTAAATATTTTAATTATTCTTTTAAATCGATCGTCCCATCCTAAGACATCTCCCAAAGGAATGCTACATGTGAGACCCGATCTTACGTTTTCACGTAATATAGGAATAACATCCCTACCACTACGAACCATCACTGACTTACCCTGGACGACCACATGGCCAAGCCTCTTACGGTCAAACGACTTCACTGTGTGGTATCATGTTATCCTTCTTGGGCATAGCCTTGCTCACGACTTCCTCATTGAAATCCATGACTGCATAAGGCGCAAAAACAAAAGTAATAGTATATGTTTGTCAATTTGGGCACCAAACTCAATCCTATGAGCCACTGTCTTCCCCAAGTGTAAATACACTTCACACTCAAGCAAAGGCTATTTCCTAAGCAACAAATAAATAAAAAACAATCACAATTTATGTTTGTCTCTTGCCCAAGCGAGAGACTGTCGCTCAAGCGACCAATTCATCAAAACAAACTCAATTTCCTGCATGGTTCTTGCTCGAGAGAGGGGACTGTTGCTGAAGCTAAAAATCCACTAAAAACTAGTCAACATCACCCTTTGGGTCTCTCCTGAGTGAGGTACTTTTGCTCGGGAGCCAGAACTTCCCAAAACAGGCCAAATAGCAGCCTGGTCGTCGCCCGGGCGAGTACCACTCGCACAGGCGAGGACCACTCGCACAAGCGACAATTGGGGGCTTTAGCCACTGCCTCTCCCTCGCCTAGGCGAGGGTAGTCCACTTGCCAGGACTATTTCCTCACCCTTTTGGGCTACCAGATCGAAAATCTTTGATGTTTTCGATCCCTACGCATTTTAGTTTCTCGAGTGGTGTTCCTTCATGGAAAACAACCACAAGAATTGATACTTTATACTATCCTAGGGGAATACAGCGTAAGGAAACATCCGTACTTAATCCAGACACGAAATCATTTGGTTAAGTATGAGTTTCTAACAAAAACAGAAATAACTCCCAACTTTGGAGGTAGTTGGGAGATTTGGGTGTCATATTGGGACACCACTATGTCACGATGTATTCTCTCTCACCTTGGGTTGCAGAGCAATTGATTTCCCTTCCATGAATGTGTAGGTTGTATGACTTCGAACGCCTTGAAACTAAACACGAAAACCAATCAGCGATTCGCGAGTTAAATCGTTTTCCTACTAACTCTAAGCTAAAGACATCATTTCAATCCATCTAAGAACATCCTAGACTTTCATGCATCCGGTCCAAGAATCATATTCTTGAACCATCATGTATACTCAAAAGTCTTGTTCCCGTTTCATATCGGTTCATGATCATTTCAACACCTTTTTACAAGGATTGATCTCATGATCAAAACGACATTTCGATTTAAAATATTCTATGATTTCAAAATCATCATCTTTCATAAACATAAATAACATGCATAATTTGAAACACTAAAACAGCCCCATGAACAATAATATTTTATGGTTTCAAAACAACGATTTCTAAATTGGCAAAAACTCATTTTTCGCATTTTTGTGTATAATAAGAGATAGAAAGGTTTTTAGAAAATTTTGACGATTGAAAATGTTCATAACATTCGTATGATCCTCATACTAAATTTTGGTAAGCGACTAAAGATTAGATTTCTAAGAGATTGAGAACAAAAAGGATGAGGTTTCCCTTGAAGTTCTTGAGAGCCAAATGTAGAAGAAGAAGAAGAATGAAATGAAGAGCCAATGGTTTCTCTACCTTGAATGGGCTCTTTAAGTAGAGTAATTCAGATTAGGAGGGGGCAAGCCAAGGGCTTCTCTAGGTTTGATGGCTCTTTTAAGGTGAATAAATCTGAGTTAGGGGGTTAAGCCAAGGGTTTTCAAATAATAATAGTGAGATGGGTAAGTGAGAGGTTTATGGGTATTTGCGAAAAGATGAGTATTTTTGCTTGCTGGCCTAGCAAATTTCACATGGGAACATTAGGTGACTTTTTCAACAAAAAATTCGTGATGTGACCATGCCCGACTATTGTCGGTTAATATTCGGCTGGATATAAAATCTTCCAACTACGGTTAGAATTTCAAAATGTTGAATTCAGAGTGAAAAATATTTTGAAACGCGTTTTGGACAAACTTGATGTCTATCATGACTTGAAGTAATATTTCAAAGCCAATGGCGCAATCTAAATTTGATTCTGAGCTACGAAACTAAAAACACGTTATTGGGCCGAAATCGGACGAATTTGAGCCCAACAATAGTCCAAAAACTTTCCGTCACAGAAACCTATGAAATGTTTTCACAAAATAAGAATTCACAAAAAAAGACTAACGCTGAACTATTATTTAGCCTAAATCATGACTAATTAATTTCTAAAATTATTTTTTGTTAAAATAAATGATTAATAAAATATATCGAGTTTTCACGATGTTACAATCCTCCCCACTTATAAGATTTTCGTCCTAAAAAGTGAAACGTACCTCTTAAGAAAATAGGTAGGGATAGGATTCTCTTATGGCCTCATTGACCTCCCAACTCTCATCTTCTCCATTTGCTTGGCTGTAGATCACCTTAACTAGAGCAATCTCCTTGCCCCGCAACACCTTCACACTTCGATCAACGATTCTCAAGGGAATAGTTTCAAAAGTGAAATTATCTTTTAGCTGGATTGCATCGGATTCGATGATATGTGTCGGGTCACTAATGTGTTTTCTGAGTTGAGATACATGGAAAACATTATGTAGGTTAAATATATGTTTTTGAGTAACCGATTACTCAAAGAAGGTAATCCATTACCCAAACATACTGTCCACTTGATTTTTAAATTCGAATTTGAGTAATCGATTACACCATTTGGGTAATCGGTTACTCAACTTTTGTAAAACTGGTAATTTGTTACTCAAATGCAGTAATAGATTACTCTAAGCAGTTTTAAGTTGGATAACTCCTTTCCTCTCACATGTAACTTGTTCCAAGAACTTAACTCCAAATGAAAAGGGGAGCATACAAGATAGGGGGAGCATACTTAAGACAAGTCAAGATATTTCACAAAGTATGCTACTCTCAGAAAATTCAGAAAACTACACTGTCAAGAAGATATTGGTTTGTCATCATCAAAAAGGGGGAGATTGTGAAGAAGATCTTTGCTCCTGACCTTGGCACGGTTTTGATGAAGACACCAACATCACCAAAAATAAGAAAAGGAAGAATACTTATGAAAGGGGAGCATACAAGATAGGGGGAGCACACTCAAGACAAGTCAAGATATATCACAAAGTATGCTACTCTCAGAAAATTCAGAAAACTACACTGTGAAGAAGATATTGGGTTGTCATCATCAAAAAGGGGGAGATTGTCAAGAAGATCTTTGCTCCTGACCTTGGCACGGTTTTGATGAAGACACCAACATCACCAAAAATAAGAAAAGGAAGAA
>NC_032027.1:15659332-15660744 GCF_001865875.1 Lupinus angustifolius | reverse complement strand
TAATGCTCAAAACTATTTTTAAAGAGTAAAGAAACACTTTAAAAATACTTAAAACAATTTTTGAGAAGATGTGTAACGGGTTACTTAATTCAAGTAATAAGTTACATGTGAGAGAAAAAGAGTTATCCAACTTAAAACTGCTTAGAGTAATCAATTACTGCATTTGAGTAACAGATTACGAGTTTTACAAAAGTTGAGTTACCGATTACCCAAATGGTGTAATTGATTACTCAAATTCGAATTTAAAAATCAAGTGGATAGTATGTTTGGGTATTCGATTACCCAATGTCACTAATCGATTACTGAGGACTGTTGAATGAGATTTCAGATTTCAAAACGAAATGGTTTCACTCCAAACAAAATATCTTCACTCCAAACAACTCCTACACTTTAAGAAAGGCACCTTGGGTGTTTGGAAAGCCTATATAAAGACTCTAACTCTCACAACATAAAACACACAACTTTCATACAACTCTCATAAATTCTCTCACTGTTTTTCTGCACTTTTGCACTAAGCTCTTAAACTTTCAATAGAGAATTTACTCTGAGTAATTGCTTCAAACATTTTCACAAATATATTGAGCATTATTACTAGGCATATAAAGAGAGTTGATTGGATTGCAAGTGATAAAATATTTCATACTTGTAAAGGCAATCCAAAGCCATTGTTGTAATTCTTCGTTCATTGCAAACAATATTTCTTTCACAAGGTGTGAATAGATAGGGGATAGAGTGACTTGGAAAGGTGTTTTCCAATGGTATAAATATTAGTGAGTGTGTAAGGTACAGAGAGATCTCGGGGTGAGATATTGTAATTACAACTCTTAATATTTAGTGGAAAATCTCTTGTGCTGCAAGAGTACTGGACGTAGCCTTCGGTGGACAAGAAGGTGAACCAGTATAAAATACTTGTGTACTCTCCTTTCCCTTTCCTCTTTTCTTTTTTCTTGTTTATTTTCTGCAATATTATCCGCTGCACATTAACTCTTACATTTTGCAGAAAAAGTTACTATAATTTGAAGTCATCTAATTCACCTCCCCCCCCCTCTTAGTTGCAATCATGTTCTTACAATTGGCACTAGAGCTTATTTTGGGTAAGTTACTCCCAAAGATCCTAGCACTTTTGTTGGCCTGTAAGTCTTTTCTATGAGAAGGTTCTGATATTAATAGACCTCCGATTTTCATTAGAGAACAATATGCATTCTGGAAAATCAGGATGAGAATCTTCATAGAATCCATAGACTTAGATATATGGGACTCAATAGAAGAAGGTCCATTCATACCATACATGGTTGTTAATGGGGTTAAACAACCAAAACCAAAATGTTCATGGACTGTCGAAGACAAGAAGAAAGTGTAATACGACCTTACAGCCAAAAACATTCTTGTGTCGGCTCTAGAAGAAAAAGAAT
>NC_032027.1:15632359-15659232 GCF_001865875.1 Lupinus angustifolius | reverse complement strand
CAAAATGAAAAATCTCTAAAAATCGCTGTTATACGAAGTGATCATTGGGGAGAATTTCAAAACTCCTCTTTTGAGGAATTCTGTGATGATCTTGAGATCAACCACAATTTTTTTGCTCCTAGAACACCTCAACAAAATGGTGTTGTAGAGAGAAAGAATCGGTCCTTAGAAGAACTGGCTCAAACAATGTTAAATGAAACTAACGTCCCAAAATACTTTTGGGCTGATGCAGTTAGCACTGCTGGTTATGTTTCGAATCGAGTTCTTATAAGACATATTCTTAAGAAAATTCCCTATGACTCTTCAAAGGTAGAAAAGCTAACATTTCTCATCTACACGTTTTTGGTTGTAAATGTTTTGTCTTGAACAATGGTAAGGATAAATTGGGCAAGTTTGATGCAAAAGCTGATGAAGGGATTTTCCTTGGCTATTCTCTCACGAGTAAAGCATATAGAGTCTTTAATAAAAGAACTCTAGCCATGGAAGAATCTGTTCATTTTTGATGAAACCAATCATATTCTAAATCATATGATATCCTGTGATGAAGACGACTTGCCAAGTTCCTCTGCCAAAGAAAATTCTATTATTGATGTTACAACTAAACCTGAAGATTTGAGAAAAGGTGATAATCTACCTTCTCAAGAAGAGCATATTCACTCAGATCTACCAAATGAATGGAGAACTCATCGAAATCATCCTATCGACAACATCATCAGTGACATAAGTAAAGGTATAACCACTCGTAGAATGCTTGATGCTTGTCTAAACATGGCCTTCGTCTCTCAGATAGAACCCTCCAAGATTGATGATGCAATCGAGGATGAACATTGGATTCTTGCTATGCAAGAAGAATTAAATCAGTTTGAGAGGAAAAAAGTTTGGGAACTTGTTCCTAGACCGAAATATAGGCATGTAATTGGAACTCGTTGGGTCTTTAGAAATAAATCTGATCAAAATGGTGTTATCATTAGAAATAAAGCTAGACTAGTAGCCCAAGGATACAATCAGGAAGAAGGTATTGACTTTGATGAAACCTTCGCTCCAGTTGCTAGACTTGAAGCTATTAGGCTATTACTTGCATATGCTTGTTCTCTTAATTTTTAGTTATACCAAATGGATGTCAAGAGCGCCTTTCTCAACGGCTACATTCAAGAAGAAGTGTTTGTAGAACAACCTCCTGGTTTTGAAGATTACAAACATCCTTCTCATGTCTACAAGTTAAAGAAAGCCCTCTATGGTCTAAAGCAAACTCCACGAGCGTGGTATGATCGTCTAACAACTTTCCTGATAGAAAAAGATTTTACCAAAGCCAAGGTCGACACTACTCTATTTATAAAGAAAATAAATCATCATACTTTATTAGTTCAAATTTATGTAGATGATATTATTTTTTGTTCTACTAATGAAAATTTGTGTAGTGAATTTGGAAAAATGATGCAAGGAGAATTTGAAATGTCCAGGATGGGAAAGTTGAACTACTTTCTTGGATTACAAATCAAACAGCTTGATAATGGCATATTTGTGAGTCAAACCAAGTACTGCAAGGATTTACTCAAAAGATTTGATATGGATGACTTAAAGCCAATAGCTACTCCTATGGGATCTAGCACATACATCGATACCGATGAAAGTGGAAAAAGTATTGAAATATCAAAGTATCGAGGTATGATCGGATCTCTTCTATATTTAACTGCCAGTAGACATGATATTATGTTTAGTGTATGTTTGTGTGCACGTTATCAGTCTAAACCAAAAGAATCACCTCTAATTGCGGTTAAGAGGATTATGAAATATTTAAAAGTTACAACTGAAGTTGGGCAATGGTATCCTAAAGGAAGTATTTGTGAAGTGGTTGGATATTCGGATTCAGATTTTGCCGAATGTAAATTCGAAAGGAAAAGTACAAGTGGTACTTGTCACATTTTAGGCAATGCTTTAGTTTCTTAGTCTTGCAAGAAACAAGCATGTGTTGCGCTAAGCACTGCTGAGGCTGAATATATAGCAACAGGTAGTTGTTGTGCCCAAGTGTTGTGACTTAAGCAACAATTACAATATTATGGCTTAGACTTAGGCCGCACTCCGCTGAAATGTGATAATACTAGTGCTATAAACCTTACAAAGAATCCTATTATGCACTCTAGAACCAAACACATAGATATAAGGCATCACTTCCTGAGGGACCATGTTCAAAAGAAAGATGTATCCGTAGAATTTGTTGATACTCATAACCAACTTGCAGACATTTTCACTAAACCCTTGGCAAAAGAACCTTTTTACAAAATTAGAGTTGAATTAGGCATTCTTGATGAAGCTTACCTGTCTTAACATGCTTATATTATTATATGTTTGCTTCATTATGATTATCTCATGCCTACTTGATCTTATATATATTTATTTATGTTCACAAACTTAAATTTTTGGGTTAAAAATCATTTTTATAGCTTAATTTTGCCTAAAAATAAGTTTTTCTGTGGTAAGTAATCGATTACTCAAAGCTGTTGTTTGAAAATTTTACTCTGTGCTGTTATATATGAAATTTCTGCAATTTTTAATGTTTTCAAAACCTCTCAACCTCTAAAAACCTTGTTTTTGATCTGTTTCAAGAGATTTTTGTCCATTCCTTTCACAATCACTGTTGTTAGGATTTTCTAGTTGTATTATTTTCAAATCTTGGACAAATTATTTTAAAGTTATTGTTGCATATTCCTGGACAAGTTACTTTATGATGTTTTGTGCTTTATTGTTCCATTCCTGGATATTTGATTGAAACATCTTATTTATGCATTGCAATACTTATCTATATCCTTACAGGAATATATGCTACAATATTGTTATATCGTAATTATATAAAGTGTATGTATGCTATATCTTGTGCTGGACTCTTGGCTTTTCTACTTTTTGATGAAGCCAAAAGGGGGAGAAAAGTTGGGAGAGTGTATTTTTTGTCAAAATTTATTCTAGGCACTTAACTCCAAATAAAAGGGGGAGCATACAAGATAGGGGGAGCATACTCAAGACAAGTCAACATATATCACAAAGTATGCTACTCTCAGAAAATTCAGAAAACTACACTGTCAAGAAGATATTAGTTTGTCATCATCAAAAAGGGGGAGATTGTTAAGAAGATCTTTCCTCCTGACCTTGGCACGATTTTGATGAAGACACCAACATCACCAAAAAGAAGAAAAAGAAGAATACTTATGAAAGGGGGAGCATACAAGATAGGGTGAGCATACTCAAGACAAGTCAAGATATATCACAAAGTATGCTACTCTCAGAAAATTCAGAAAACTACATTGTCAAGAAGATATTGGTTTGTCATCATCAAAAAGGGGGAGAATGTCAAGAAGATCTTTGCTCCTGACCTTGGCACGATTTTGATGAAGTCACCAACATCACCAAAAAGAAGAAAATGAAGAATACTTATGAAGAAAAAGAAGATTAAAGCATCAAGATAATTAGATTAAGTCTCTATAGGTACTTCTACCCTAAAACTCTTACTTATGCAAAGTAGTAATGCTCAAACTATTTTTAAAGAATAAAGAAACACTTTAAAAACACTTAAAACAATTTTTGAGAAGATGTGTAACGGGTTACTTAATTCAAGTAACAAGTTACATGTGAGAGAAAAAGAGTTATCCAACTTAAAACTGCTTAGAGTAATCCATTACTACATTTGAGTAACAGATTATCAGTTTTACAAAAGTTGAGTAACCGATTACCCAAATGGTGTAATCGATTACTCAAATTCGAATTTAAAAATCAAGTGGAAGTATGTTTGGATAATCGATTACCCAATGTCAGCAATCGATTACTGAAGACTGTTGAATGAGATTTCAGATTTCAAAACGAAATGGTTTCACTCCAAACAAAATCTATTCACTCTAAACAACTCATACACTTTCAAAAAGGCACATTGGTTGTTTGGAAAGCCTATATAAAGACTCCAACTCTCACAACATCAACACACAACTTTCATACAACTCTCATAAAATTCTCTCACTGTTTTTCTGCACTTTTGCACCGAGCTCTTAAACTTTCAATAGAGAATTTACTCTGAGTAATTGCTTCAAAAGTTTTCACAAATATATTGAGCATTATTACTAAGCATATAAAGAGAGTTGATTGTATTGCAAGTGATAAAATATTTCATACTTGTAAAGGCAATCCAAAGCCATTGTTGTAATTCTTCGTTCATTGAAAACAATCATTCTTTCACAGGGTGTGAATAGAAAGGGGATAGAGTGACTTGGAAAGGTTTTTTCCAAGGGTATAAATATTAGTGAGTGTGTAAGGTACAGAGAGATCTCAGGGTGAGATATTGTAATTACAACTCTTAATATTTAGTGGAAAATCTCTTGTGCTGCAAGAGTACTGAACGTAGCCTTCGGTGGACAACAAGGTGAACCAGTATAAAATACTTGTGTACTCTCCTTTCCCTTTCCTCTTTACTTGTTTATTTTCTGCAATATTATCCGCTGCACATTAACTCTTACATTTTGCAGAAGAAGTTACTATAATTTTAAGTCAAGTAATTCACCCCCCCTCTTAGTTGCAATCATGTTCTTACACTTCACACTTCGATCAACGATTCTCAAGGGCATAGTTTCAAAAGTGAAATTATCTTTTAGTTGGATTGCATTGGATTCGATGATATGTGACGGGTCACTAATGTGTTGTCTGCGTTGAGATACATGGAAAACATTATGTAGGTTCAATAATAAAGGTGGCAAGGCTCTTTCGTAAGCTAGTGGTCCAACTTTTCTAAGGATTTGATATGGTCCTACGAATTTAGGGGTAAGCTTACAGGCTTTAAGCACTCTATCAATGCTAGTTATCGGAACCACCCTCAAGAAGGCATGATCTCCTTCCTCAAAACTGAGAGGGTTCCTCCTTTGGTCATAGTAGATCTTCTGCCTACTCTAAGCTGCCTTTATGTTCTCCCTTACCATTATTATCTTTTCCATCGTCTGCTGAACCACATCGGGTCCTAGTATCAGATTCTTCCCTGCTTCAAACCAACACAACGATGTTCTGCATTTTCTACCTAAAGTGCTTTATACGGCGCCATACCGATACTCGAATGAAAGCTATTATTCTAGGTGAACTCTATTAGATTTAGATAGTTCGCCCAACTTCCATAGTGTTCCAACACACGTGCTCTCAACATGTCTTCCAAAGATTGGATAGTCCATTCAGATTGGCCATCCGTCTACGGGTGGTAAGCTAAACTCATACTCAATTTGGTACCAAGGCTATTTGCAAACCATTCCACAACTTCGAAGTGAAATGTGGGTCTCTATCCGAGATGATATTTGTAGGAATACGATGCAGTCAGACAATTTCTTTCATGTATAACTCTGCTAGCCTTTCCAAGGAGTATTTCATATTGATGGGTAGAACGTGAGCTGTCTTTTTCTAACAATCCACTATCATCCAAACTGCATCATAACCCTTTTGAGTCTAAGGAAATCCGCTCACAAAATCCATTGCAATGCTATCCCTTTTCCAAACGGGGATATCCAATGGTTGGAGTTCTCCTTCGGGTCGCTTATGCTTGATCTTTGCCTTCTGACAAGTTAAGCAGCGCAAGACATACTCTGCCACTTCTCTCTTCATATTGAACGACTAGAACATCTTCTGCAAGTCTTGATACATCTTGCTCTTAAGGGCTTCATCCAAGATTGCCATTTTCAAATCAAGGTCTTTTGGCATATAGACTCGGTTCTTGCATCACAACACTCCATCGGTTCCTTCTTGAAAATCCAGGGCTCTTCCTTCAACCAACAAGGTTCTCTTCTCTCACAATTATGGATCGGAACTTTGTAAACCTTTCAGTTGTTCCAAAAAAATAGTTTGTTACTATAAGCATACATAACATCAAACTCTTAGGTTTTACTTTCACCGCGAGGCTTAAATTTCTGAAATCCCCAATCAATTCCAACTCCCTGACCCTCATGGTTGACATTTGCAGAGATTTTCTAATAAAGGCATCAGCCACCACATTAGCCTTCCCCGAGTGGTACTGAAGATCAAAGTCATAGTCCTTAAGGAATTCGATCCATCGTCTCTGCCTCATGTTCAACTTCTTTTGGTCGAACAGATACTTCAAGCTTTTGTGATCACTTAAGACTTCAAATCTTACTCCGTAGAGGTGATATCTCCAGATCTTGAGAGCAAATACGATCGCAGCCAACTCCAAGTCGTGCGTCCGATAATTCTGCTCATGTGTCTTTAATTCTCTTGATGCATAATCTATCACCTTTTTTTATTGGATCAACATGCAACCTAGGACTTGTTTAAACGCATCATAGTACACATTGTAGTTACCTTTCGGGTCTGGTAGAATCAACACAGATGTTGTAGTCAATCTTTTCTTCAATTCTTGAAAGTTTTCTTTACACTTCACCGTCCAGATAAAAGTCTTGTCTTTCCTCGTTAACGATGTTAGTGGCAACACCAACTTTAAAAATCCTTCGATAAACTTACGATAGTATCCCGCTAAACCGAGGAAGCTTCTGATCTTGGTTACGGATTTCAGAGAATTCCATTCTATCACCGTTCCTATTTTAGCAGAGTCTACAACAATTTCTTTGCTTGATATCACATGCCCAAGAAAATTCACTGATTCTAACCAAAATTGACACTTTGACAGCTTGGCATAGAGTTGTTTATCTTTCAAAATCTACAACATTATCCTTAGATGCTTCGCATCTACCTCCTGATTCTTCGAATAAATCAGGATATCATCGATAAATACGACCACAAATGTGTCGAGATATGGATGAAAAGTTCGATTCATGTACTCCATGAACACTGCATGAGCATTTATTACACCAAATGGTATCACGAGATATTTGTAATGACCATATTGCGTCCTAAAAGCAGTCTTCGAAATATCCTCTGACTTCACGCGTATTTGGTGGTATCCTGATCGAAGATCGATCTATGAAAACACGGTAGCTCCTCTTAGTTGATCCATCAAGTCATCCATTCTTGGCAATGGGTACTTATTCTTGATGATGACTTTGTTCAACTGTCGGTAGTCAGTACACAACCGCATACCACCATCCTTCTTCTTCACAAATAGCACTAGAGCACCCCGTGGTGAAACACTAGGTCTGACAAACTGTTTCTGTAGAAAGTCTTCCAATTGCTTCTTCAATTCTGTTAAATCTAATGGTCCCATCCTGTAGGGAGCTATAGATATTCGTCCAGTTCCAGGAACCAAATCGATAGCAAACTCTATGTCCCGCGCTGGGGGCAAACTAGGAATATCATCTAGGAAAAATTCGAAGAAATCCCTAACCACGGGTAGGTTCTGAATCTCTTCTCCAATGATGCCAGCAGCATAAATACTTGAGCTCCATCCTTCAAGAGTTTCTTCATTTGATTGGCAGTGGTGCTCTTGACTTCATAACAGGATTCCATAAGGTTCTTAGGATCGCTAAATATTACTGTCTAGTTAAAGCAGTTTAGAAAGACATGGTTGTTAGAAAGCCAGTCCATCCCTAAGATGATATCTAATTGGGATAAGGGTAGACATATCAGGTGTACTACAAAGGTGCGTTCATCTAAAGTTGTAGGACATTCAGAGCACATAGTGGACACTATGATGGGTTCATTAGTGGGTGTGGAGACAATTAGATCACAGGGTAAGGATACTATAGGCAATACTAATCGGTTGACAACATCATTAGATATCAAAGAATGGGTCATATTCTCAACCGAATAATTCAAGCAAACGATTAAGAACACAAAGTCACACAAGAAATCATGTGAGGCCATCCCAACGCCGAATAGAAAAGGACCGCTCTGATACCATGTTGTAACGCCCCGAAAATTACTCCAATAATATTGCCTAAAAATGGGTAAAATATTTTTTGTAATGTAAAACTCCTTCATTTACATTTGACTCCTTTTCGGGACATCATGTTAAGTAATGAAAATGCAGAAAAGACAACAATAGTTCATGGAATGATCCTTTATTGAAATTGACTGAAAACGTTTATCCAAAAGCAATCGGAATACATCCTTGTCCATACTGAAAATATATACAATAGTCTGGTTCATTCAAAACATCCAAATACCCTACACAGATACCCGCCTCAAGGGCAACTAGGAATGGAAATGACAGACCAGCTCCATACAATAGTGTACTAGGATACGCGCTGGGGTCCTCCTCTGTCTCAGAATCAAGAGAGGTCCACCACCACAATGGAGTCCTCTATACAGACTAACTCCACACAGTCTTCTTCTTAAGGTTCCAGCTCCTCTTCCGGGTTGTTGGACGAACCCTGTGACTTTTTTCCCACTCCCGCAACTGCCTGAAGATCGGGAATCATCCGTATAGCAGCACTCTTCCCTGATGGGGAATTGGGCACATCGTTTCTACTCCGTCTCCTAGAATATTGTCCAACATCAGTGGGTCCGTGAGGAATCACAGACTGAATGGATGGTGCAGTAGGTGTAAATCTCCAAGCAGGTAAGGTGAAAGAAACCTCCAGGTCTGCATGTTATGAAGAGAAGTGCATCGTAGAGCCATCACAAACCATCTCCAGCTCTAAGGCACAAGGGCATGTGTAGATATATCTATGTCCATCACTACTCCATGTCCCCTCTTGGGACATGGAGAATAGGTAGCTCTGAATGCTCGTCGTGCGATCCATCTAAACGAGAATGCAAATCGAAGACAAGCAGAAAGTAAAGAAAAGAAGAGAGAGTAAGACATCTAATGAATATAATTCATTGACAACATGAAATTACACAGAATATCACATCCAGACAGACAAACATAATATATACAATATAGATCACAAATATAATGCACAATGATGAATGATATTATAGCTCAAATCATGAGGATCAATATTCATACTCTCAATGTATGCATGATATGCTTATTTCATCCATCCTTTCACCAATATCCTCCCAATATACTACTCGGAAATAACCAAGAGTACAGGTCTCATAACAAGCCGATTTGAATGCACCAAAAATAAATTATTCCTCGCAAGGATATATGATCGATCGGTTCTAAAGAACTCTCCATTTCAGGACGGTGTCGTATCAAACACTTTCTAGGCATCCCTCTCGTTGATCTTGATTACAAAGAGGGGTTGTAAGAGATTGTCTAGTTTGTGCTATGAGAATTGTCTGATCCAACATAATACCTCATCCAGAAATACAAGGGACTCGTCTCACCTAGACTCTCCCTAAAGACTTTGCGCACAAATCACCGCCATCGTGGTCCCTCCCAACATCATTGGGCTCGTTCGTCTCCGGTAAATTTCCTCTCCACTACTTCATTATTCATAAACAGTATGCATACTAACCGAAGTTAGTTGATTAAATATTTTAATTATTATTTTATATCGATCGGTCCATCCTAAGACATCTCCCAAAGGAATGCTTCTTGTGGGACCCGATCTTTTGTTATCATGTAATATATGAATAACATCCCTACCTCAATGAACCATCGCTGACTTACCATAGAAGGCCACATGGCCAAGCCTCTTACGGTCAGACGACCTTGCTACATGATATCATGTAATCCTTTTTCGGCATAGTCTTGCTCACAACATCATCGTCGGAATCCTTGCCCACATAAGGCGCAAGAACAAAAGTTATAGTATACGTTTGTCACTATGGGCACCAAACTCAATCCTCTTAGCCATGGTCTTCCCCAAGTGTAAATACACTTCACACCAAAACTAGGGCTATTGCCTAAGCAATAAATAAATAAAAAACAGTCACAATTTATGTTTGTCTCTCGCCCAAGCGAGAGACTGTCGCTCAAGCGACCAATTCAACAAACTACACTCAATTTCCTGCATGGTCCTCACTCGAGCGAGGGGATTGTCGCTCAAGCTAAAAATCCACCAAAAACTGGTCAAAATCACCCTTTGGGTCTCGCCTGGGCGACGTATTGTCGCTCGGGTGCCCAAAACTACCTAGAACAGGTCAAAGAGCAACTTGGTCGTCGCCCGAGCGAGGACCATTCACCCAAGCAAGGCTGGATTGCCCATGCGACAATTGTGGGCTTTAGCCACTGCCTCTCCCTCGTCCAGGCAAGGCTGGCTTACCTAGGCGAGGGTACTCTACTTATCAGGACTATATCCTCGAGTGGTGTTCCTTTAAATATAACAACCACAAGACTAGATATTTTATACTATCCTAGGGGCATACAAGCTAAGGAAATATCCATACTTAATCCAAACACGAAATCATTTGGTTAAGTACGAGTTTCCAACATAAAGATAAATAACTCCTAACTTTTGAGGTAGTTGGGAGATCTAAGTGTCATATACAGACACCACTATGTGACGATGTATTCTCCCTCACCTTGGGTTGCAGCGCGGTTTATTTCCCTTCCTTGAATGCGTAGGTTGTCTGACTTCGAATGCCTTGAAACTAAACATGAAAACCAATCAGCGATTCACGAGTTAAATCATTTTTCTACTAACTCTAAGCTAAAGACATCATTTCAATCCATTCTAAGAACATCCTAGACTTTCATCCATCTAGTCCAAGATTCATATTCTTGAACCATCACTTATCCTTGCAAGTCTCGTTCCCGATTCCTATCGGTTCATGATCATTTCAACACCTTTTTACAAGGATTGATCTCATGATCAAAACAACATTTCGATTTAAAATATTCTTGGATTTCAAAATCATAATCTTTCATCAACATAAATAACATGCATAACTTCAAACACTAAAACAACTCCATGAACAATAATATTTCATGGTTTCAAAACAACGATTTCTAAATTTGCAAAAACTCATTTTTCACGTTCTTGCATATAGAAAGAGATAGGAAGATTTTTAGATTTCTAAGAGATTGAGAACAAAATGGATGAGGTTTGCCTTGAAGTTCTTGAGAGCCAAATGAAAAAGAAGAAGAATGAAATGAAGAGCCAAGAGTTTCTCTATATTGAATGGGCTCTATAAGTAGAGTAATTCAGATTAGGAGGGGGCAAGCCAAGGGTTTCTCTAGGTTTGATGGCTCTTTTAAGGTGAATAAATCTGAGTTAGGGGGTAAGCCAAAGGTTTTCAAATAATAATGGTGAGATGGGTAAGTGAGAGGTTTATGGGTATTTGCGAAAATATGAGTATTTTTGCTTGCTTGCCTAGCAAATTTCACTAGGGAACATGAGGTGATTTTTTCGATGAAATATTCGCGATGTGACCATGCCCAAGTATTGTCGGTTAATATTGGGCTAGATATAAAATCTTCCAACTACGGATAGAATTTCGGAATGCCGAATTCAGAGTGAAAAATATTTAGAAATGTGTTTTGGACAAACTTGATGTCTTTCCTGACTTGAAGTAATATTTCTAAGCCAATGACGCAATTCAAATTTGATTTCGAGCTACGAAAATCAAAGACACGTTATTGGGCCGAACTCAGACGAATTTGGGTCCGACAACAGTCCAAAAACTTTCTGTCACATAAAATTATGAATTGTTTTCTCCAAATAGGAATTCACAAAGCAAGATTCAAATTATTACTGATTAAATTCTAAAATTATTTTTTGTTAAAATAAATAATTAAAAAAATATATTGAATTTTCACCGTGTTACAAATGACATATTATATTATCTAGTTTATTTTCCTTTTTTATTTGAAAAATTATGTTTTGTGAACCAAATTAGTAATAATTTTAAGTAAAAAAGATAATTGTAGTCAAGTTTACTCATTGGTAATGGTATTATACTTCGCAAGCGTAAAAAATATATTTTGAAATTCCAAGGTCTTGTGGTTATTCAACATGTTTGAGACTTTCAAAATTTTGTCGTTTCACCTTCACTTAAGTTCTTAAAGAATATTTTGACAACGAATAAAAAATTTGGAAATTCTTAAAAAACTTAAAATTTGAGTTTTAGATACTATTCATAAAATAATTATTCTTCATCACTTTAATGTAAAATTATTGACGTGGAGATTCAAATTATCTTTGGTTTATTTTTCTTTTCTATTAAGAAATTTAATTATTTGGAATCAAAACAATAATAGTTTTATATAAAAAATCACATTATAATTAGAAAGTGTAATATATTTTGAACTCCAAAAGAAATATTTTTCACATTTATTAACCATGTGTTTAACACTTTCAAAATTTCATCAGTTGAAATTGACTAAAATTTCAAAAAATAGATTGATAAAGAATAAAACACTTGACATTTGTTAATTAAAATAACCTCATTTTATTTTCAAATGCTAGTATTTTATTATACCGTCAAATGATTATGAACTCTAATTTATATTACTACCACCTACTTCATTTACTAATACTAATAACATATTATTGTTGTTCACCTTGTCGATATAAAATTATGGAGATGAAGATTAAATCTAACTTTGGTATATTTTCCTTTTTCATTGGAAAACTTAGTTTTCTTGAACCAAAACGTTACTATTTTTAAAACTAAAATTGTTATCAATTAATCATTAGAAATTGTATTATAATTAGGAAATGTCAAAATTATTTTTTGAGACTCCAAAAGACTTTTTTACAAGATTATTCAGTATGTTTGGCACTATCAAAATTTCCTCGACTGAGATTGACTTTCTTTCCAAACATTAGTTTGAAAAAGAAATTATTTTGGTCATTCTTAAAAAACTACAATTGTATTTTCAAACACTAACATTTATATAATATCATATAATAATTATTAACTACAATATAATCTAGTTTGTATATTACAACCAATAACATTATTATTCTTCACCACTTTGATATAAATTTAAGGAGGTTGAGATTCAAATTATCTTTCGTTTATTTTACTTTGGCATCAGAAACTTAATTTTTTGAGTCAAAATATAAGAAATTAATTAATTTTTTAGTTTGTGTTATTTTTCTCATTGGAAATGATTATATTCTTTGCAAGCACCAAAAGTTTATTTTGAGACCATAAAATAATTTTTTTTTCTAGTTTATTCAACATGTCTAAAATTTTCAAAATTCCATGTGTCAAAATTGACTTTAAGGTCCTAAAAATACTTTGAGAAAGATTAAATAATTGTTTATTCTATTTAAAAAAAATTGCAATTCATTGACGTATAAAGATAGTTTTATAATATGGTCAAATACTATGAAGTATTCTCTACTACAACTCAAATTCTTTACTATTATTAGTAACGAATTATTATTCTCCACCATTCCGAAATAAAATTATATAGGTGAAGATTCAAATTATCTTTGGTTTATTTTCTTTTTTCATTTGGGAATTTAGTTGTATCTAGTTATCGGCATTGAAAACAATATTATACTTAGAAAACATAAAATATACTTTGATTTCCCAAAATAATTATATCAATTTTATTCAGCTTGTCTAGTACTTTCAAAATTCGAACACTTAAAATTGACTTCAAGTTGCAAAAAATAGTTTCAGATAGATAAAAAAAACTTGTTCATTTAAAAACACTGAGTTGAATTTTCAAATACTACTATTTATATATTAGCATGAAATAATTATTAACTCTATTTTATGTTACTAGAACCTACTTTGTTTGTTAATACTAATTGTATATTATTATTGTTAAGGATAGAGCACAATGCGGAAGCACATGATTGAATCAATTGAGAACAAAAGAGAAGCAAGTAAAGGATAAAGAAAATAACACACAAGATTTAACGTGGAAAAACACCTCAGTGTGAGAGGAAAAAAACCACGGGCGATCAAGAGCAAAATTCCACTATGTAAAAAAGAAGAGTACAAGAAATCCTCTTATAATGATGAGGACAAATGACAATATTTTTCTCACAAATACTCTCTCAAATGGAACAAGAATTCTCACCAAGAATGCACTCACAATATATGTGTAAATGAAAGAGATGTTGTGTGTTGTGAAGATGATTTTGAAGCTCTCTATATGTGTCCTTTTATAGGCAAGCAAAGTCTTGGTATCTTGGATTCCAAGCATTGGATGCTTGGAAACAAAGCCATAAAAGTGACATAAAATGCCCTTAAAGAGAGCCATAAAATTGTCATAAAATTCTTTTAAGGCATAGTAATGAGAGGCATCTAACAATCTCCACCTTGGCTCGAATTTGATAAGTTGCTCATCGCCAAATAATGCCCCGAAGGGCACTCAAGTGCTGTAGAGACCAACCAAGTCCAAGCAAAGTTGGAACTTGGTATTCGGAAGTGGCTTGGTAAGTATATCTGCTGGATTCTCTGATGTGTGAATCTTTTCCACCATAATTTCACCAATAGCAACAATATCTCGGATAAAGTGACGTTTTATATCAATGTGTTTGGTCTTGTCATGATAACGATTATTCCTGGTCAAATGAATAGCACTTTGACTATCACAAAACACTGTAAGAACACCCTGTATTAGACCAAGTTCATTTACCAAACCTCGGAGCCAAATAGCCTCCTTCACACCCTTCGTTGCTGAAATATATTCTGCTTCAGTCGTAGACAATGCAGCAATGGACTGAAGAGTAGCTTTCCAGCTAATAGCACTATTACAGAGAGTAAAGGTGTAACCAGAAAGAGACCTCCTTCTGTCAATATCACCACCATAATCCGAATCAACATAACCTACAACGTCATCAGTTGTAGCCTTGTTTCTGTCAAATACCAAGCCAATACCAGAAGTACCTTTTAGATACCGAAAAATCCATTTTACAGCACTCCAATGATCCTTTCCAGGATTATGCATATATCGACTTACCATGCTAACAGCATATGCTAAATCAGGTCTAGTGCACACCATAGCATACATAAGACTACCAACTGCACTAGCATAAGGAATATGTGACATACGCTCCATCTCTTCCTCTGTATGTGGGCAAAGATCTAAAGATAACTTGAAATGTGCAGCAAGTGGAGTAGAAACAGGTTTACAATTATTCATATTAAACCTTTCAAGCACTCTTTCAATATATTTCTCTTGGGATAAAAACAATTTACCAGCTTGACGATCCCTGTGAATCTCCATACCAAGAATTTTCTTGGCTGCACCTAATTCTTTCATCTCAAACTCATTATTGAGTTGAATTTTCAATTTCCGGATCAAAGACTTGTCACGTGAAGCAATTAGCATATCATCAACATACAGTAACAAGTATATGAATGATTCATTTGGAAATTTCTGGAAATAAATACAGTCATCAAATTGACTCCTGCAATAACCTTGCCCAATCATAAAAGAATCAAACCTCATGTACCATTGTCTGGGAGCTTGCTTAAGGCCATATAATGATTTCTTCAATCGACAGACAAGATGCTCCTTATCAGGAACAATAAATCCTTCAGGTTGTTCCATGTAAATTTCTTCTTCCAGCTCTCCATGTAGAAAAGCTGTCTTTACATCAAGTTGCTCCAACTCCAAATCAAATAAAGCAACAAAAGCAAGCAAAACACGAATAGAAGTATGACGAACAACAGGTGAGAATATCTCATTAAAGTCAATACCTTCCTTTTGATTAAAACCTTTAACAACTAGTCGTGCTTTGCATCTTGGATCTTCAACCCCGGGAATACCGTCTTTCTTCTTATAGATCCATTTACATCGTAATGGTCGTTTGCCTTCGGGAAGCTATGTCAAAGCCCATGTACCATTCTTATGAAGACTTTCAAACTCTTCATTCATAGCCACTAGCCACTGTGACGAATCAACACAAGAAACAGCTTCTGTATAGCTGGCAGGTTCAACATCATCATTTACCTCTTGTGCAACTGACATTGCATAAGCAATTAAATTATCACCATCAGTGTATCTAGCTGGCCTTTTAATTAGTCTTCTGGTTCTGTCTCGAGCAATACAATAATCATCTTCTTGCTGATGAATAGGAGAAGTTGTACTGTCATCACAATCAACATAATGATCATCAATGCTAGATTGATTTGTAGAGGAAGATGGAACATCAACATTAGGAACTGTAGGTTTCACTATCAACTCCACCTTCTCGCTAGTACCCTGCAGATTACCTGTACTAGTAGAAGAAGACACAATAGATTGTTTTCCAGAAGATAAAAATGCATCCTCATTAAAAGTCACATCTCTGCTAAGAATTAATTTCCGTGACTTTGCATCAGAATACCATAAGCGATATCCTTTAGACTCAGATGCATAACCAAGAAATATGCACTCAACAGCTCTTGGAGCTAATTTACCATCATTAACATGTGCATAAGCAGGACATCCAAAGATTCTTAAGTTAGAATAATCAACAGGATTACCTGACCAAATTTCTTCTGGGATTTTGAAATCAAGTGCTGAATGTGGAGAACGATTAACCAGGTAACAAGCAGTAGATGCTGCTTCAGCCCAAAATTCACGCCGATGCCATAACCCAGCATTTGAGAGCATACAACGAACTCTCTCAAGTAGAGTCCTGTTCATCCGTTCTGCAACACCATTTTGTTGAGGATTTCTTGGAATAGTTTTGTGTCTAGCAATACCATTTTTTGTGCAGAACTCATTAAAATCACCATTGCAGAACTCTAATCCATTGTCTGTTCTAAGCTTCTTCACTTTCTTCCCTGTCTGGGTTTCAACAAGAGTTTTCCACTTCTTGAAAGTGGAGAAAGTCTCATTTTTATGCTGCAGAAAATAAACCCAAACTTTGCGAGAAAAATCATCAATGATGGTCATCATATAGCGACATCCTCCATGAGAAGGAAATTTAGAAGGCCCCCAAAGGTCAGAATGAATATAATCAAGAATACCTTTGGTACGGTGAGTTGCAGTGGAGAAACTAACCTTTTTCTGTTTCCCAAAAACACAATGTTTACAAAAATCCAATTTACCAATGCCATGTTTACCAAGATGACCTTGTTTGCTTAGAAGGTGCATACCTTTTTCACTCATATGGCCCAGGCGCATGTGCCATAATTTGGTAATGTCATTATCATGCATTGAAGAAGATACAGCTGTTGAACCTGTCACAACAGAACCTTGCAAGACATATAAACTACCAATCCGGTTAGCTTTCAATAATACCATAGCACCTTTCAATACCTTTAGAACTCCACCTTCAGCTGAATACCTACACCCGAGAGACTCTAGGGTGCCAAGAGAAATTAAGTTCCGCTTCAAATCTGGAATATAGCGGACATTAGCCAAGGTTCTGACAACACCGTCATGAGCCTTGATCTGAATAGTACCTATTCCTGCAACTTTGCATTGGGTATCATTGCCCATCAAAACAACACCACTGTCAACATGTTCAAAAGTGGTGAATAAGTCCTTATAAGGACACATATGAAAAGTACATCCAGAATCAAGAATCCATTCTGTTTTACTCCTATTATTATAAGAGACAACAGATAAAAGAATATCACCGTCAGAATTGGCTTCAATATTAGCAGCTTCAGAGGATTGTTGAAATTTTCCCTTATCTTGTTTTTCTTGTTTTTTCTTTAAGATAAAACAATCAGGAATGTCATGCCCCGGTTTCTTGCAATAGCGACAAGTTTTGTTGGATTTGCGACCTCTGGATTTGGATCTGAACTTTTTATAATTGGTACTCCCTTTTTCTTGAGTTCTACCTCGAACACTTAAGCCCTCACCCTTGTCCACAGAATTAACTTCAAGATCAAATTTTTCTTTGGACAATAAATTAGATTTAACATCTTCAAAGGATAAGGTATCATTATTTCCATACAACATGATTTCTTTGAAGTGCTTATAGGTAGAAGGTAAAGAGACAACCAACAAAACAGCTTTGTCTTCATCTTCAATATTAATATCAATATTTTGCATATCCATAATAATAGAATTAAACTCATCAAGATGAGTTTGAATAGGAGTACCTTCAACCATACGAATGGTGTATAACCGTTCTTTGAGACGAAGCTTGTTTGCGAGGCTCTTGGTCATGTATAAAGTTTCTAACTTCAGCCACAAAGCCGCAGCGGTTTCTTCATTGGCAACCTCACGAAGAACCTCCTTCGACAAACAAAGTTGAATTGTTGAAAGCGCCTTTTCATCCAACTCGTCCCATTGATCATCGGTCATGGAAACTGGTTTCTTTGACTTCCCATCTAAAGCTTTCTTTAATCCGCTCTGGATAAGAACGGCCCTCATTTGGACTCGCCAAATAGAAAAGCTAATTTTGCCATCAAACTTCTCAATGTCAAATTTTGCAGACATTTTGAAATTCTCAATTTAGTAAGAGCTCTGATTCCACTTGTTAAGGTTAGAGCACAATGCGGAAGCACAGGATTGAATCAATTGAGAACAAAAGAGAAGCAAGTAAAGGATAAAGAAAATAACACACAAGATTTAACGTGGAAAAACCCCTCAGTGTGAGAGGAAAAAAACCACGGGCGATCAAGAGCAAAATTCCACTATGTAAAAAAGAAGAGTACAAGAAATCCTCTTATAATGATGAGGACAAATGACAATATTTTTCTCACAAATACTCTCTCAAATGGAACAAGAATTCTCACCAAGAATGCACTCACAATATATGTGTAAATGAAAGAGATGTTGTGTGTTGTGAAGATGATTTTGAAGCTCTCTATATGTGTCCTTTTATAGGCAAGCAAAGTCTTGGTATCTTGGATTCCAAGCATTGGATGCTTGGAAACAAAGCCATAAAAGTGACATAAAATGCCCTTAAAGAGAGCATTGTTCACCTGTTCAATATAAAAATGTAGAGATATAGATTAAAATCACCTTTGATCTATTTTCCTTTTTCATTCGGAAACACAATTTTCTTGCACCAAAATAGAAAAAAAAATTAAAACCTACAATTGATATCAATTGTATTCATAGAAAATGGTATTATAATTTACAAACCTAAAAAGTATATTGTGGGACTCCAAACGAATACTTTGCTAGTTTATTCCTCATTTTTTATACTATCAAAATGTCATCGATTGAGATTAACTTAAGTTCCAAAAAAATAGTTTAATAAAGAATAAAAAAGTTGGTCATTCTTAAACAAACAATTTTATTTAAAATACTAATATTTATAATACCATGAATTAGTTTTTAACTCCTCTATAATCTACTTTGTCTACTATAATCTAGTTTGTTTAGTACACAACCAATAAAATATTACTAATATTCCTCACTTCGATATAAAATTATAGAGGTGGAGATTCAAATTATGCTCGATTTATTTTACTTCTCCATTCCAAAACTTTATTTTTTAGGAATGAAAATGATGTAATATCAAAGAAGACCAAGCTGGACTATGATGGCCTTGAAGGCATGAGTGGCCCAATGACTAGGGCACGGGCAAAAAGGGTTCAAAATGCCCTTGGACATCTCATAGGGTTGATTCATGTTGGTGAGCCAAAATTATCCCAAGGAGGTGCCAAGATTCTCAATTGCATCATGGTCCATGGTTATTACCGAGTCAAGGATGGACGAGGCCATGCATAAGAGATAGGCCAAGGGCCTGGCCAATGCGCGAAATCTGACCGTAGCACGTGGCCAGGTGCACCAGACACCAAGCTTGACCGAGGCATAATCCTGTGCACATCAGGCGCATCTGACCAAGACAAGGGGCTTGGTGTATCAAGATTTGAGCCAGGAACTGGGCCAATCTAGCATGGCCAGGATTTCTAACTGTGGCGCATGCGCCTAACATGCCAAGCTTGCCACTAGTTGTAGCCTGACCGAGGTAGACCTAGCCAACACCTTTAGTGTGGGTCATTTTTTATTTTTAATAATAATTGTGTGGGGCATATTTGGGCCAACACTTAGCATATTTTATTTTAGATTTTATTTGATAAATCTGCCTAGAAATAATGAATATTTTGAAAAATGGCTCGTGAGACTTAAAACAAGCCTAAAAGTGTAACCGACACTTTAATGCTTGCACCAACTTTTATTTTTCATGAACCAATGACACTCTCACTTAGTATATTGTTACTTGGCATGTAAATAAAGACTAATAGAGTTATTGGAGAGGAAATGCTTATGACAATCATGATTATGACCGAATGGAACTTAAATGGAGCCTTAATGGTGGCTTTAGTACATGTTTGGACCATTGGTGAACATTTTAGTTGGGCACAAATCATCAAAGATCCTCCTAACTCATTTTCAGAGCTATTTGAGAAGAGTTCCTCATGGGAAACTTAAAGTGCCCGTTGGAGCCTTTTTGTGCTCATTTATGGAGGTTTAACACTCAATTCTAGCCGTTGGGACTTGACATGCTGGACATAAATCATCGCAACGGGATTCTAGGCTAGGTTTGCTCACGAAGAAGTTCACTTGGCCGAGGGAATATTTATTCTTGAAGATTGCATCATATGATCATCAATTCTAGGATGTTGGACTCAGTAAGTGGTGAATTAACTCCTATTTCTCCATATGTTCAAGGTGAAGTTTTTCCTAGCTGTGGCATACAAGTGGAAGAAGAATCATATACTATTACATTCATTCTTCAACCGAGGAGCCATAACTCTTACGTAAGACAAGAATTTCACCATGTGATTCATGTCTTAAATCGTGGCAACAACAAGGCAATGTATCCTATGCTATTCAAACTCATCAAGCCGTGGGCTCATAAGCATCACACCAGAATCATATGTTTTCTTCATTAGGCTTAATGTCTTTAATTCTATTCTTCATTGTAATAAATCATTAGTTACTCAAATTAAACATGTGTAGGAATAGTCTCTTAGTCAAATTATATCCTATGTTGGATCACCGTGAATTAGGGTTTTAATGCCTTGTCTATTTCTTTTCGTGGGAGCTAAGTTTGGCTTGCCTATATATGTAAGATTTTCACCATGAAATGAACTTGTTAAGTTAAGTATAATTCATATTGAATTGAGGATTAATTACTTGTGAGAGCATTGTGCATTCTCCAAACCATCTTGGTTGAACCAATATTAGAAGTTCTTATCAAGAACCAAGTTCTTGTGGCGAGCATCACTTAGGCTTACCAGCACCTCAAGTGTTCTGGTGCCCTTTCACCTCAAATCTAATCCATCTTCTTTTATCCTACTTAGTCAATTCCACTGCTTACTCATTCATAAAAGGCTCCATTCAACAGGGAGCTTGGCCAACACCAACCAAGATAGATCGTGCATAAGAACCTTCCTAAAGGGGTTCAAATCAAGTGGCATCAGAGCTAGTCTCTTGCTTGGTGCTTATCTTTATTTTTTGGCCGTGAGTCTAGTCTATTTTATTTCTTCTTTATAAAGTGTCAAAGTACAAAATAAAAAGTAAAAAAAGTGTCAAAGTCCAACAAAATAAAAAAGTGTCAAAAAAGTGCAAAAATCAAAAGTGATTCTACAAAAGATCAAAAGTGTCCAAAAGTGTCGAAAGTGTCCAAGAGTTCCAAAATGTTCAACAAAGTGTCAAATTTCTTACTTTGAGGTATAACTCAAGTTGCAACATTTTCATCTTGAAAAGTTGGGGTGACTTTCTTTCACAATTTTCATGGTTCCATACTTGGTTTACTTAAGAAGGTCGTGGAGGACCGATGTTGAGTGATACACAAATGTTTACATTTTCCATAAACAAAGAATGAGTGATACACGTGAGTTTGAGTGAAATGTTTCAAAAAGGTTCCATGGTTCTTGGAGGGGATTCGTTCATGGTGAGGAGGCTCCTAAGTAGCCAAATCAATGAGCATGAGGAAAACCAAAGAGAAAACATCTTCCACACAAGATGTTGGATCAATGACAAAGTTTGTTCTTTGATTATTGATAGTGGAAGTTGTGAAAACGTGGTTAGTACAAGATTGGTGTCAAAGCATAATCTTATGACTATGTCACACCCTAGTCCTTATCAGTTACAATGGTTAAGTGAGGTAGGAGAAATGCTTGTTAACAAGCAAATGGAAATCAAATTTTCAATTGGAGATATGAGGACTTGGTCCTATGTGATGTGTTGGACATGGAGGTTGGTAATGTTTTATTAGGTCATCCATGGTAATATGACAAAGAAACCATACATGATGGGCGTATCAACATGTTCTCTTTTATGCACCAAAACCGCAAAGTGGTGCTTTCTACTTTGTCACCTAGACAAGTAAGTGAGGATCAAGAGATATTGAGAAGAAAAATTGAGTTCGAGAGAAAAGAGAGGGAGAATGAAAAGCTGTGTGATCATCCAAGAGAACAAGGAGAGAAAATGAGTGAAAAAAGAAAAGATAGTACAAACATAGACAAAATGAGTGAGATTTTTAGAAGAGAAGGGTACATGGCAACAAAGGGGGAAATTAAACATGCTTTGGTTACAAAGAAACCTTTGTACCTACTTTTTAGTAGGGAATTTTATCTAACCACTAACCTGTGAAGAAGATCTTGCTCTTGACCTTGGCACAGTTTTGATGAAGACACCAAGATCACAGAAAGAAGAAAAGGAAGAAGACTATGAAGACATAGAAAATTCAAGCTTCAAGAAATTATAGATTAAAGTCTTCCATAGGTACTTCTATCCTTACACTTGTAACGCCCCGAAAATTACTCCAAAAAAATATTGCTCAAAAATGAGTAATTTTTTTAATAATGATGACATATAAAAGTTATTTCCTTATATTCGTTTCATTTTTGCAACATCACTTTAAGTAACATAAAATGCGGAAAATAAAAAACATCATTACCTAAAGGTAATAAAAATATAACTCAATATAACTTTGAATCATACTTCACTTAATAACGGAAAATATATGTACGAAATACAAGGCGAAAGAAATATTCGCCCAAACTGAAATTACACAAACGACTGAGACATCCAGCACATCAAAAAGTCCCCTACACAGATCTAAGTCGCAAGGGCTTGTGTAGGTGTACCGATCTCCGTCAATCCTCCATGCCCCTCCTGGGACATCGAAAATCGGTAACTCCAAATCCTCACAGAACAATCCACCTGCACAACACGATCCGCAGACAAATAGAAAGAAGAGGGAGTAAGACATCTAATGCATATTACTCATTGACGGCGTGGAATTACACGAAATATCACATCCAGACAGACACATATAATAAACACAATATATACATCACATATAAAAATGCACAATGATGAATGATGTTATAATATCATATTATGAGGATCAAAGTCCACAATCACAATGTATGAATGTTATGTTTGTTTCATCCATCCTTTCACCAATATCCTCCCAATATACTATTCGGAAATAGCCAAGAGCACAGGTCCCATAACAAGCCAATTTGAACGCACTAAAATTATTCCTCGTAAGGATATATGATCAATCTATTCCAAAGAACTGCCCATTTCAGGACGGTGTCATATCAAACACTTCCTGAGCACCCCTCTCATTAATTCTGATTGCAAAGAAGGGTTGTCAGAGATCGTCTAGTTTGAGCTGTGAGAACTGCCCGATCCAACAGAATACCTCGTCTCATCTAGACTTACCCTCAAGACTTTGCAGACGAACCACCGCTATCGTCGCCCCTCTTAACATCCCGGGGCTCGTTCGTCTCCCATAAATTTCCTCTCCACTACTTCATTATCCATAACGAGTATGCACAATAACCGAGGATAGCCAATTAAATGTTTGAATCATTATTTGATATGATCGGCCCAACCTAAGACATCTCCCAAAGGAATGCTTCATGTGGGACCCGATCTTACGTCATCACGTAAAAGAGGAATAACATCCTTACCACTACGAACCATCATTGAATATCCTGGATAACCACATGGCCAAGCCTCTTACGGTCAGACGACCTTGCTACATGGTATCATGTAATCATTTTTGGGCATTGCCCTAATCACGACATCACAGTCGGAAACCTTGCCCTAAATAGGCGCAAGAACGAAGGTACTTGTATAAGTTTGTCAATTTTGGGACCAGACTCAATCATCTGAGTCATGGTCTTTCCCATGTGTAAATACACTTCACACCCAAGCTAGGGCTATTGCCTAAGCAATCGAACAATAAAAAACAGTCAAAAATATTGTATGTCTCTCGCTTAAGAGAGAAACTTTCGCTCAAGCGATGAACTCATTAAAACAAACTAAATTCTCTTCCTGATTCTCGCCTAGGCGAGGGACTGTCGCTCAAGTGACAAATCCATCAAAAATTGGTCAAAATACCTGTCTGGTCCGTGCCCGGGCGAAATATGGTCGCTCGGGCGCCAAAAACTCCCAAAACGGGCCCTTTTGCCCTCGCCTTTAACAAAGCAATTCCTTACTTTTATTAATATAGTTATTTTCCTTTACAACTTCTTGATGGAAAACATGCCATTAGGGTCTCGTATATATGAGAGTTATCGTTTAGACGACTTAAAAAGAAATCATGTCTGTATGGAGCCCTCTCGCTCAAGCAAGAGCTGTCTTGCTCAAGCGAGGGCACATCCATTTTTGAGGCATCTGTGGCTTAAGCGAGAGATGTCTTGCTTAAGCGAGAAAACAACCAGTTCTCTTGTTGCCTATTTTAGCTCAAGCGAGAGTTATCTTGCCCCGAGCTAAAACACTCGTTTTCTCTAGACACTTCTCGCTCAAGAGAGAGAAGTCTTGCTTAAGCGAGAATAGCCTGATTATCATTTACTTACTTTTCTCAAGGAAAATATTTCTCATTTATATCACATGTTTTTTAACCATGAATTTAAAAATCATCACATACATATCATTCCCATAATAATCATTCAAACATTATAATTCAAGAGTAAACATGGTATTTGCATATATAAACATAACATAAATTGGTATAAGAAATATTGCTGTACTTAATCCAAACAAACATGCAATTGATAAGTACAAGCTTTCTTAATACCCAAGGCAACTCCAAACTTGTGAGGGAGTTTTGAGGTCCAGATGCATATTCGGACACCACTGTGTCACGATGTTTTCTCCCTCACCCAGGCGAGGCGGGCTTGCCTGAGCGAGGTGGTCCAGTTATCAGGACCATTTTCCTCACCCTTTCGGGCTACCAGATCGAAACTCTCCGCTGTTTTCGATCACAATGCATTTTAGTTTCTCGAGTGGTGTTCCTGTTAGGTATCAGTGGCTAAAATACACCTAGAAAGGGGGGGTTGAATAGGTGTAGCGGTCAGAGTATCCGCTTTTCAAAAACAACAAATAATTCTGAAATAACCCCAGATTAATCGATTAACAGAATAGAAATAATCGATTAACGTAATCAATTTAATCGATTAAAATAGCTCAGATTACACAAACAGATTCGGTGTCTTGCACGACAATCAACCGAGATTGAAATAAATATACAGAGCTAACAAATATATCAGAGTTACAACAGTATAGTATAGAAACAGAATATTGCAATTAAAACAACTATACAAAGTAATCGATTAAAACAATAAAGAGAGAGAGAGAGGGAAAAAAAATCCTGCAACACCATTTTTATCCTAGTTCGTTTGCGTGTCCACTTGCAAACTACATCCAGGCCTCCCGGCTGATCTGGGAGATTTTTCTTCACTATAATTGAAATAATGTTTTACAAGCAATTCTTCCAATTACAACACTTAGACTATTACTTGAAACTAAAGAACCTTATCCCTTGGTTTGACTCCCTTCCTACTACCCAAGAAAACCTTTCTTGCGGTGTAGCCCCAGCCAAGAACCTATTCTCTCTATCAAGAACTCTAAGCTAATGAAGATACAACACAATCTCGTTGGTGGTAAGACACCTTGAGATTCCTAAAGTTACAACACTTTTTACAACAAAAACGTAGAGTAATCTAAAGCAATTATAGTGCTCAAATTTAACAATTAAGACCTTACTCTAAAACTCTAACACAAGTCTCATATAACATGATAATGCATTAGTTGAAAACAGATTTTACAGAATCCAAAATCTTTACAAAAACATCAATGAATGCATGAACATGTGAGGTGAAATGATGAGAAATTAAACATGAAATGCCTCTCAATCCTAAAGCATAGAATTCTCTCTTTTCTAATCTCACAAATGCAATGTCATATAGATGCAACAATTAACACGAAATATGCTCTAACTCTCTTAAAATCTAACATGCAAGTTATGGCTTAAGTTCTAAAAACGCAGTTTATAAAGAATCAATTCTGCATCCCAGTTAATCGATTATGACCTTGGTTAATCGATTAACGTGTTTCAAAAACGTAACTGATTTTTTTTTCCAAATTTTCGGTTTCAACAGCTTTTCAAAAACTTATGTTAATCGATTAAAACATACCTTAATCGATTATTTGCATATTTCCAAGTGTATTTTCAATTTGCAAAACTCAAATACGTTATGCACTTAATTTATACATGTTCAACACTAAGTTTATGCCTAGGATGCACATATTACATGTATTTATGTGATGCATAAACATATTATAAATGACATATCTCAAAACTAAAATGATTTAAAGTTTTATGCATATGAGACATGTATTAAGTTTCCCTAAGCCTTAGACTCAACCTAAATTAATCACGTCTAAGTCTAATACCAATCTTGAGACTTAAGCACGTTGATTTGTTGGTGATCTTCAAGCTCTTATAAACACAAGTTGTCCTCATCAAAACCAAAACATCTAGTGAGAAAGCTTTCCAAAGTGCTCCTCTTGACATGCGCACTTTCAGTTCCATCATGGATAGCCACCCCAATACTTGGTATTTTAAGATATCCTAATCATACAACTGAAGAGAGTATCCGTACAAAATCCAGGCATGCAAATAATTGATTAAGTACGGGTTTTCTTAATACACAAATATAACTCCAAACGTTTGAGATAGTTTAGGAGATCCGGGTGTCATATTCGGACACCACTATGTAACGATTTATTCTCCCTCACCTGAGTGTGTCGGGTCGCTAGGTTCTCTTTTTGCAGGTGAGCTTACTTGATCCGATCTCCTCTCGAACTCTTCATTACGCCAAAATAACATTAATTAGTTAACTGACGATAATAGTTATAGTTATGAAATAACTTTTTACGCGAAGATAAAACTTGTGATTTAAAATGAATTTAATTGCTTTCGTCTATC